>NC_088225.1:24343146-24643146 GCF_036934945.1 Oncorhynchus masou masou | reverse complement strand
GAGGTCTCTGGTGGGTTGGTGGTTTGTTACATTCTGGCATCAGCCTCAGCTGCCCTCCCCAACATCTGAGGGGTGGGAATTTAATTTTGCCACCCTCAAACTATTTCCCCAGACTGTGGGACTCGTTGTTCTCACACACCCCTGGCCTGCCCCGTTCACCTCCTCTCCCAAACGGAGCTTTTGACCGTGTGCCCAGAAACGTGACCTGGCCATTCGGCAAGAGTCGATCCATCCCACTGGCTGGATTTTGTATTTTAAAATTGCCGTGACACAGCATATAGACCTAGGTGTATTAAACAGCTGGGCCCTTATTTGGTTCTACTCCCCCATCAGCAGTAAAACCCTGCTGGGCTGGAGAGAGCTATGCAGTTGGATGGAGTCTACTGCCCCTGTGTGGATGACTGCTTACAATGCACCTTCAGATATTCACTCATAAGACAGGAGCTTCAAGTTGTGATGTTTCTGTGTGCCATTTTATATTAAAATAAGGACTAAGCAAATGCTGTTTTTGGCATTAAAACTAGTACACAGGTGTTATCCTGTGCATGTGTCTCCATTTCAGGGGGACCTCCGGAGCTACCTGTCTCAGCAGGATTGGATGTTCCGAAATGCTGAGCTGCTGCAGCTGCAGAAGATGGCCTGTGAAATCGCTGCTGGCGTCACCCACCTCCACAAACACAACTTCCTGCACAGGTAGCACTTCTGCTCTGGCTCCGTTTCCACCAGTCAGTCACAACTAGACACGGCTTTAGCTAAGGGCACAGCCTTCAGATGTCAAACGACAGTCGTGTTTCAAGGAATTAAGAATTCAAACATTTTAAGTAATCTTCCAACTTAAAAATGTTGAGTTACGATATTATCAGACAAGTGATATTAATGTGTCTGTCTCTATCAAATGAAATATGTGGTTTTGGCCTCCCTCATGGCAACTTTCTCTTATGGATACGTCCTCCTACTCCCAAGCCAACACTGAGCCAATCCTAAACAGGGACACTGGGCCTGTCCAAAAAGGAGAGTGCTGCATGGGCCTGTTTGGTTTAACGTTTTACCCGGCAGAGCAGGACATGTAGGCTCCGCTCAGCGCATCCACATGCTCAGAATAAACCCAAAGGGCTCCAATTACCCAGCTCCCACGCATTGCCACAGTGTCAACTATCAGCCTGTCAGAGGGATATGATGATTCTGCTGTTTGTGTGTAAATGGATAGCCTCATGTTGGCCATTTATTATCCTGTGTTACAACTCAAAAGGAGCCCAAGTACGAGATTCCACCGTTAACAGGGTCGTAATGACAGTCGTAATAAAAAATAGTGCACCGCTTTTCTTTTGGTTGGGTTGCAAAGTTGATTTACTACCAAGGTGTGATGCCCCGCCCACAAAGTACCCGACACGGGGCAGTGGCTAGCACGGTGCCACAAAGGCTTCTGGGACGGTGGCAGTGGTGTGAACTGAAACTATAGCCAAGGCTTAGGGTCTGTGGTCTGAGCCCAGCATGTTATTGTGATGGGGTGGCCACAGCAATAAGACAGCGAGCTGTCATGGCGGTCCAGGAGAACCACTCTGACTGACATTACATAACAACCCTGGGGATAAATAGCATATGGGGCAGTAGAGGAGAGGGAACTGTGTTCCCCAGTTTTTCGACCAGTGTGACAACCATAGCATCCAGCACATATTTGAATTAATTTGGTAATTTTACGCAAATGATAGTTTCACTTGACTTGAAAAAAATGAGCAAAATCAGTTGATCTCCTTTTTTGTTGTTGTAAGGTCTTTGTTTTTAACTTGCTAGGTCTCTGAACTATATGGATTTTCTGTCAGAGGTTAAGAATCTGCTGATGTGTCTGCACCAAACTGCCCCCATGCCATTTGCCTTGTAGGGATACGACTTTGAATCTGATTCTCTCTCCCTGATCTTCCAGTAGTACTGTAATGCACTGTGTTCGCCAACAGCAGGGAACATCCAGGACAGAAGAGGTTTAAAATATCTCTCAATTTATCTTGCCGATGTTTCAGTGGGCCTGACAGTAGCTCTCGGGGTGTACGAGCACAGACCACTAGTGTCAGCGATGTCCACGGATAGACTGGGTAAAAGAGACGCGCTTGGAACGCGTTGGTGGTGAAATGGGCCAAGGGGAAACCAGAGCCTCTCCCTCCATGAGGGTCCCAGTCTGAATGAGATACCATCTGTCCACTCAGACAGCCCTGTCCCCCATTATCGCCCTCCCCTGTCCACCCCGCCTCACTGCCACTCTGCCCACATGTGAGTGTTCTTCCCTGGGAACAATATCCTGGTGCTGTATGAGTGAGTGGGGATTTTGTTACTAGGGGCGGAACAGAAGCAACTGGATGAGGTTTCTTCTAGTGATACAAGCGATAAGTCCAAATGTGTTTGGGTCTAAAGCCACTGAAGAGCCCAGTCTTTGTCTGGCGCTGCCCTGACCTGGGTCTGTGGTGGTTGGATTTAGAGTCAGGTTGAAGGGGTCCTTAATCACCTGAGACATGGCATTTAATCATATTAGGGTGAGGAAAATGTAATTATTCAAAATTTGTCACTGGGATATGTCATCCTGTCATAGGCCTGTACAGTGTATTTAAGGCATGAAAATATACTGTAGACCGTTTATTAGGTACACCACCCCAAAAATACTGGCCGTGGCTTGGTATATAAAGCAGGCAGACCGGCATCAAGGCATTCAGTTTCTGTTCAATTAAATGTTAGAATAGGTGAAACTAGTGACCTAAGTGACTTTGAGCATGGTAAGATTGTCGGTGCCAGCCGTGTCGGTTTCAGTACCTCAGAAACAGCTGGCCTCCTGGGCTTTTCATGCACGACAGTGTCTACGGTTTACGAGAAAGGTGTGACCAAAACAACCATGCAGTCCTGTGGGTGAAACAGCTAGTTGATGAGAGGGGTCGAAGGAGAATGGCAAGAGTTGTGCAAAGCTAACAGGCGGGCCACAAACCGGCAAATAACGGCGCAGTACAACAGTGATGTGCAGAGCGGCATCTTGGAACGTACCACTCGTCAGTTCTTGTCATGGATGGGCTATTGCAGCAGATGACCACACCGAGTTCCACTCCTATCAGCTAAAAACAAGAAGAGTCTTGTAAACACTAAACCACCAAGACTGGACAATTTGAGGAATGGAAAAACATTGCCTGGTCTGACGAATCGTGGATTTGGCATAAGCAGCATGGGTCCATGGCCCCAGCCTGGCACAGGCTGGTGGTGTAATGGTGTGGGAATGTTTTCCTGACAAACATTAGGTCCCTGAATACCAATTGAGCAACATTTGAATACCACAGTGTATCTCAACATTGTTGCTGACCAGGTACATCCCTTCATGGCTACAGGGAGGTCCGACCCGGTACTCGATGGGTGTACCGAATAAACTGGCAAACTGTATATTCCACCCTTTCAATTATTTATTTCCATTGCATGATCGCATGAGATCAGCACAGAGCCAATCTAAATGTGTCCTGCAGCAGCACAGAGTTCCATCTTCTTCCCAAATGATTGATGAACAAGATAAGGTTCAGAGTATTGTTTTCTCTTCAGAGACTACAGTTGTGTGAACTGCAGTGTTTATCTGAAACCGCTTACTTGGGTTTGGCCGATATATGATGACATTGATGATATATTGTGATGCGCAAGACTATATTTAATTTGAACTTTACAAATCTAAACTGTGCAGTTTAATCAGTTAGTCTGTGCAATATGTTGAAAAGAAAGTCTAAATGAATTAAGTCTTTCTTCGCCACACAAATATTATTTAATGAGAATGCGACTAATATTGTAAATAAGCACAAATTGCACAGTCGAGTGATTTTAGTCATTAACGACACAAAACGATTATCAGATATTGCGATATTTGGTGTTGCGTGTCGTAGAAGAGTTCTCCCCAAGTATCGCCCAACCCTAGTTCAGAGGGAACAAATGAGAGCTATTTGTTGGATGTAGTGCTGGTTAGACTCAACCGGACCTGTGGGTTGGCACCAGAACAACTGGACCAACTGCCTATTATTTGCGGCCCTGTGATTCATTCACCGTTCTATGACCACAACACACCAGATTGAACTCAACCGTTCTATGACCACACCAGACCATATTGAACACACAATAAACTCTGTAAATCCTCATGTTTTTGAATCTTCTTTAATCGGTTTCCCTCTCCTTTCTCAGTGACTTAGCCCTGAGGAACTGCTATCTGACTGCAGACCTGACGGTCAAAGTGGGAGACTATGGCATCGGCCCCTACAGATACAAGGTACCAGGGAACTTTCCATCCTGTTTTCCTTCAAATGGAATCAGGGGGATTTTGTTTTACTTTCAGGTGACAGAAGGAAGTGGCATCTGTATGTGTGCTGTTACAATAGTTTCAGTTTAGGTTCATTAACCTATAAGCCTTTTCACAATACTGAGCCCAGCAGAACAGAGAGCTTACACATCCACCAAAGTTTCAAAGGATGTCAAAGCCAGTACTGTACAGTAGTATAAGGCCTAGTCCGTGTAGTCAACACAATAGTGTAAAAGTGGTTTATTAAGGGGAGGATAAGTGCTTTCCAGTAGGTAGGGGGTTTATATACAGCCTTTGAGCCCAGTCTGGCAGAACTCTGTTTTACCAAAGTGTAACTCCCTACTGCGTTTGTCCCTGGCCTGACTGTCGATAAGGCTAGCTCCGCCCGCTGCATTCCTCAAATAATGTTGAGCTCTCCATTTAGCACGGTCAACAAGTGTGGCCAGAGGTGTTTTGGCTGTATTTATGAGCTTAAGTACTTACTAGGAACTCTGAAAACAACTCAAAGCATAGTAATGTGGGTTAGAACTGAAGGAAAGGCTACCAAACATCCAAATGCTTCTTCGAAAGAAGCCCTGGCAAAACACATCACTGAATTGAATGGGGGGAAAAAGGTGAATGTGAGCCTACTGGTTGTTTGTAGAACTATTCTGAGATAGACATCCTATTAAATTACACTTACGTGTTCTGCATGTAATTACATGGATGCCCCATGCTTGACTCTGTCCCTCTCTCATGTCACAGGAGGATTACATCATCACAGAGGACGACGAGTCAGCGCCCCTGCGCTGGATGGCCCCGGAGCTGGTGGGGGAGCGCCATGGGGGCGTGATCACTCTGGACCAGACCAAGCCTGGCAATGTGTGGTAGGTACCTCCACCTGGTCACTGTGCAATTTACAGGCGGTAGGTGACACCTTCAATGGGGAGGACAGGTTCATAGTAATGGCTGGAACAGAATACATTTAATGGCCTCAAACACATGGTGTCTGTGTAGTTGATTCCATTCCAGACATCATTATGAGCCATCCTCCCCTCAGCAGCCTCCTGGGCATTGTGCTTCACTGTGTTGAATAAAATAAACTCATTAACACAGTGAGTCAACCTGTGTCCTGTTGCTGAGCAGTAGGTCAGGGTCTCCTTTGAAGATGATAGACTATCTCTGATTCTTCTGTCCAGATACACTCTCAGAGAGAGGCTAAATCTTAGCAGGCACTCAGTCTAGCTGACTTCTAAAGGGAAGAAGACGCTGACCCTGCACTCCCACTCGGCAGCACAGCAACACTGGAACCTATCCCTCCTGGCCCCTCCCTTATGACCTCATGGCTCCGTGCCAGTCTGTGTCACAGCTGTAAATCACAACGTTGCATAAGGAGGCTCTCGTTGCAGCACCACATATACCCCTAAATAAGGATATGTTTAGTTCTCAGAATATGGGTCATTCCACCAATAGAGTGCATTTTGGGTAGTGTAGGTTAAGTGTACATATTAAGCCCATCAACATCTAAGTTTAGACATTTCTAACATGTACTGCCCTAATCTTCGTAGAAAAAGGAGATACAATGAAATATACATTCCTCATTATGTTTGGACTGGGCTTAATGGCTACTAATGTACCATTATAAGCCCACCTCTTAAATTATCAATTTTAATTCATTTCCAAATATTAAAAACTGACATTTGTTATGTAAAATTATTATATTAATCCCCCCTAAAGTTATTAAAATAAACTGATCATTACTATTCATCGGGAGGGTGTCCAGTCGTATCATTGTTCTTGCCAACCACCCGTACACAGCTGATTCAACTAATAAACTAATCATAGAGTTGAATCAGGAGTTAACTCTGTTAGAACAAAAACCTGCACACACACTGGTCCTCTGTGGATAGGAATCCATGCACAAAGACCATAACACACGCAATGGTTTATCTGAAAACTGATTCACATTTCCTGTACTGCTATTCTTGTTAATTAGTTCAACTTGTTTTCCTGAAGACTGTTTCAAATCTACCTCTCTACTGTTGTATTACAAAGGGACAGCTGGTGGACCAAAACACGGAATCACCTGGATGAATGAAGGTCAACAATATGCCCCCAAAAGTCATCATCTTGTCCCTCTTATGTTGGCCTTTTTGTCCACTACTTGTAGGCCTGATTTCCCTCAACCGTGATCTTATTCTTCTCTCTCTGCATCAATGACTACCTGTCCACTCCAAATGTCTTGGAGAGAATACAGAGGTTTAATTGTTTCTAATCTTGATAAAGGCACCATGGCTAGATGCTGTAATCTGAACAAAAACCATATGTTAATTGAATATTAAGAATGTAAGCTCACTATCCCCCTGTGTTTCAATGCAAACCGGCTTAATATGAACCAGTGATTTATGATGAAACAATAGTAACATCTACTCTTAATATATCTGGAAACCAATGGTTTGGGTTATAAATATACAATATTATGCAAAGTTAGTATTGATCATATTGAACAATATGTAATTATTTCCATTGTATAGAGGGAGTGATTTTTCTGCCACTGTACTCATTAAGCCCACCTGAGAGAGAAAATGCATCTGTAATATTTATTTAACAGGAAAATAGGACAAAATACATTTAAAAATGGAAGCTGTGAATGCCTGGTCTATTATAGAGGTTAAACAAAAACATTATAGTAACTGACAAATGAAGTAGCAGGGTGGACTGTTTGATCTTTAATTGACCATAAATCCCCTTGTGACCGGGGGGATGGAAGCTTGTGTGCAACACGGAGTGGGAATTGAATGCAAACTTCACAAAAATATTGAAATTGTCTAGCCTATGGGTGACAGGGTTGACCGTTGTTTTCCACCACAAAACACCAGATAATGGCCAAAAAGAGTAGCACCAGCTCACCTGCTTTTACGCTATGATTTGACTATTTGTTTAGAAAAATTATTTTCAAAGGAATAGTTTCACATATTAAAATGAGAGTTCAGTTCACATAACAGGGTTCACCTTAAAATGAATGACAAACGTAAATGAATCACGTGAAATAAATGTTAATCCTCAGAAAACAAGTAACTAGGGCTTTAAAATGGTGTAAACTTGGACATTTTTGAATAGACGCAAAAGGAACTCTAGTCGTGGATTGATCCATGCACTGACTATACAAAACATTAAGATCACCTGCTCTTTCCATGAGACTGACCAGGTGAAAGATATGATCCCTTATTGATCACCTGTTAAGTCCACTTCAATCAGTGTAGATGAAGGGAAGACAGGTTAAATAAGGATTTCTACGTCTTGAGACAAATTAGACATTGTGTGTGCCATTCAGAGGGTGAATGGGCAGGGCAAAAGATTTAAGTGCCTTTGAACAGGGTATGGTAGTAGGTGACAGGCACACTGGTTTGTTTCACGAACTGCAATGCTGCTGGGTTTTTCACACACAACAGTTTCCTGTGTGTATCAAGAATGGTCTAGAGGCGAAAGAAACGCACACCTGGCTAGCGGAGTGGAACACCAAAAACACAAAGGAGAGCCGCACACTCTCGGAGCTCAGATGTAAAAATGTCATGTCCAACTTTGACAGACAAGCGGTAGAATCAGGGTATAATGAATGGTCTACCACCCAAAGGACATGCAGCCAACATGGGCCAGCATTACTGTGGAACGCTTTTGATAACTTGTCGAATCCATGCCCCGACAAATTGAGGCTGTTATGAGTATAAAACGTGGGGGGCAACTCGGTGTAATCTTTCACTTCGAGGAATATTTGTGTTTTGGGACCTGTTTTTGATTATTTTTATCAAGAACATTATTAATTGGGATGTATTACGCTGCAATATGAAAATAGCCCCCCCCCCATCATCTCATTGAGCATTTAATCACAGACCCATGTTGCCACCATGCACATGGGTACAGTAGGTTGTGAGTTGTAATTATCCCTCCACCAGTCATAAGTGTTTCTCTGATCCCTGTGTTTGCAGGGCCTTGGGGGTGACTCTGTGGGAGCTGTTTGAGAATGCAGCCCAGCCCTACCCTCACCTGTCTGACCGTGAGGTCCTGAACCACGTCATCAGGGAACAGCAGATCAAACTGTTGAAACCACAGCTGGAGCTGCCCTACTCTGACAGATGGTCAGTCCTGCTCTCTCCAACCATACTACACATGACACCAACTGAGTCTAGCTGGACTACAAGTTATTTATGGAGCGTCTCCTGAATTGTTACAAAACTTAAATACTTGACCATAAAGAGAAGTGTATGAATTGCATACTTGACATTGAAACGATATGTTCTGCTATGAAGTCAAACTGTAATTAAAAAGCCTCGGCTCATGCCATAAAGGGTAATACCTCAACTCTCTCCCCTGTGCAGGTATGAGGTGCTCCAGTTCTGCTGGCTGACTCCAGACAAGCGGGCCACGGCCGAGGAGATCCACCGGCTGCTCACCTACCTGCGTATGCAGGGCCAGAAGGATGTGGAGGGCGACTTCCAGCAGCGCTGGGACTCTCTCAAGCCCAACCCTATCACACGCCAGACCACCGTCAGCCACTCCTCCTACCCCATTCTGGAGCAGTTCGCAGATGACGCCCTGCGGGCCGAGGTGGACGAGGTGCTCACCGTCACTGAGACCAGCCGTGGCCTGAGCTTCGAGTACGTGTGGGAAGCAGCCAAGCACGACCATTACGACAGCAGCAGTGGCCATGGACGCTCGGCCATGGACACCACGCTCAACTATCACAGCATGTTCTTCCCCGTGCCCAGCGAGGACATTCAGGCCCACTTTCCAGACCCCGCAGCCCCCAGGACGGGGGGCTCCGACAGCAGGAACACCCATTCGGCAATCCCCGGGATCCTTCCCGTGTTTGACGCTCACAAACCAGCCAATGGAAATGAGTACTACATCCAGTTGGAGGAGCAGGGGGAGAGCACCGTGGAGGAGAACAGGGGTCCGGAGGTAGACACACTTTCAGACAGGCAGAAATTTGTCACCCTCCAAGACGTCCGCTTGGATGAGTCCAGCACCGATGCAGACTTCTTCCACCACAGCATAGACTCTAAGGACTCGTACCTCCAGGACAGCCACATCTGGTCGTCCAGTGAGCATGACAGCCCCTTCCACACCAACATCTTCAGCGAAGGAGACTCCAGACAGGATTCCCATTCCTGGAACAGGGGCTTCATGGAGCTTCCAGAACTCAACGGAAATGGTTTCCAGAGAGGGGAGTCTGTAGAGGGGCAGGCCCAGGGAACAGAAAAGTGCTTTCGGAATTCTTTTTTAGGGGAGCGCCATTCAGAGTTCATCCTCCAGGACTCTTTAGAGGAGGCAGAGGGGGAGGGAACCCCGGATGTGATGAGGCTACTGAACACTGAGAAACTAGCGGACAACTTCATGTTCCTCAAAGAGAAGAGCCTGATGAAGGAGGGCTCTGGTTTATCAGGGAAAAGTAGTGGGAGTCAACAACTGGACCTCCTCCAACCTGGTCTGACCCACATCCCCGAGCACAGTTTCAGAATGAACTCTTGGGATGATGATGATGAGACCATAGATGGCATAAACGTAGCAGAGATCCCCATAAAACCTGTGGAGAGCAACATGTCCCCAGCAGAGGAGGAACTTTTTGACTTTATGAGTCCCAGTTTTGTGGATTTCCTGCAACCTCTAGCAGACCCTAAAACACGGGTGCCTTCAAATACACTGGTAACAGAGGACATCTGTAGCAACCAGCTGCCAATTAGAGAACTGCGGCAGCAGTCCTCTAATATGATGGACTCTGCTTTTGACTCTACCTCTGAGAGGGCTGAGGACCCTGTTATTAGTTCAGCAAATATCCACCAGTCTCCCACACTCCTCTCTGAAAGTGCCACTACAGACCCCCTGTGCATGGATGCCAAAAACCCCAGCCTTGAAGACCGCCTCAGAGCCTCAGAGGATGACTGTGTTGAATCCATAGGAATCAAAGAGCCAACAGACGACCCACTAAGCTCTCCCCCAGTCTATGTCAGTGAGATTGCTGTTGACAATGGCCTGACCAGTGAAGGCTTTACCAGTGATGATCTGCTGAGCGACCTGGTTGAAGATGATACAGAGGCCGAAATGGACACCGTCCTCTCTGAGCATGAACATGACAACGAGCACGACAGGTCCTCTCTGCTGGTCTCTGGTCCTTCCATGGACCAGATCAGCCAGGACAGCCTACTGGAGGACAGTGTTTCCACCACTCTGCCCACTGTGGAGAACTCAGCCGAGACACCAGACTCCCTGGACAACAGCCACATGCTGGAGGAGTCTGTCGAAGAGCTAAACACCCCGGCAGCCCCTCACAAGCTCCAGCCCCCATACAAAACAGCCGACAGCGGCTACGAGACAGAGAACCTGGAGTCTCCAGAGTGGAACTCTCAGCCCATCATCAAAGACCACTTCTCAGAGGAAAACTGTCTGAGTTTGGCCGAGGAAGACGAGGAGCCAGCAGCGGCTACCATGCTGGTTCCCCCTGAAATCATCGTCTCGGAGGTGGAGACTCAGGACGGTGAGGACCAGCAGGCAGAGTCCATCGCCCCTGGCGAGGAATCTTTCATGGGGGGCAACTACAGAGACTCTGCTTACTTCTCTGACAACGAGTCCGAGCCCGAGAAGAAGTTAGAAGAAGTCATCTCGCCAACTGTGGACATCAGTGGCCGTGTTTCTGGAGGTCCATCTGTTCTTCCTGAAGTCACAGAGGAGGAGCATGTAGAGTCTTCTGCTGGGTCACAGTCTCCCATTGCTCGAGAAGCTCTGGTTGATATCGGAGTGGAGAAGACCGAGCCTCAGCCCCTGGAAGGGACCAGTCTCCCTGTGCTGATCCTCACCACAGAGGAGGACTGGGAGAAGACTTCACCTGTGTCCATTGACGGCAGTGTGGACGAAACCGGGACACTGGAGTTCTTCCCTGACTTCAGGACTCACAGTCACTCAGAGTCCAGCGGAACTTCCACCGAGGACCTGGAAAAGCCTCCATTGCCTGCTGTTGCTACCCCAGCAAAACCTTTTCCTGAGAACATACCGGTACACGCTAAGCTAACCAGGACCTACGCCAGCGAGATCACCCCCAAGTTGAAGGAGCCCGACATGGAGGGGAGGTACCTGGGCAGGCGGGACGGCTCTGATCGGCAGGAGGACGGAGGGGAGGCAGACGAAGAGGACGATAACAGCGACGACTCAGATGATGACATGCGGGCGTACCGGCTGCACAGCTCCAGCGAGGACAGCGAGGACGACACGGTGCACCCGGTTCCCATTATAGTCTCAGATGACAGTAGAGTGCGGAACCTCAAGAGCCTGCTGAAGGTCACCCCCAGTGCCAAACCCTCCATGCCATCAGGGGGCAGTGATTCAGACAGTGCCAGTAGAGCTGTGTCGTTCTTCGACGATGTCACTGTTTTCCTTTTCGACCAGGTAGAGTACCCACTTGTCACCTTTTGCATGCACACAGACATTGTTTCACTTGTATCTAACATTTACAGTGGGGAGAACAAGTATTTGATACACTGCCGATTTTGCAGTTTTCCTACTTAGGTCTGTAATTTTTATCATAGGTACACTTCAACTGTGAGAGACGGAATCTAAAACAAAAATCAAGAAAATCACATTGTATGATTTTTAAGCGATTAATTAGCATTTTATTGCATGACATAAGTATTTGATCACCTACCAACCAGTAAGAATTTCATCTCACAGACCTGTTAGTTTTTCTTTAAGAAGCCCTCCTGTTCTCCACTCATTACCTCTTAACTGCACCTGTTTGAACTCGTTACCTGTATAAAAGACACCTGTCCACACACTCAAACAGACTCTAACCTCTCCACAATGGCCAAGACCAGAGATCTGTGTAAGGACATCAGGGCTAAAATTGTAGACCTGCACAAGGCAGGGATGGGCTACATGACAATAGGCAAGCAGCTTGGTGAGAAGGCAACAAGTGTTGGTGCAATTATTAGAAAATGGAAGAAGTTCAAGATGACGGTCAATCACCCTCGGTCTGGGGCTCCATGCAAGATCTCACCTCGTGGGGCATCAATGATCATGAGAAAGGTGAGGGATCAGCACGGCAGGACCTGGTCAATGACCTGAAGAGAGCTGGGACCACAGTCTCAAATAAAACCATTAGTAACACACTACGCCGTCATGGATTAAAATCCTGCAGCGCACGCAAAGTCCCGCTGCTCAAGCCAGCGCATGTCCAGGCCCGTCTGAAGTTTGCCAATGACCATCTGGATGATCCAGAGGAGGAATGGGAGAAAGTCATGTGGTCTGATGAGACAAAAATATAGCTTTTTAAACTCCACTCGCCGTGTTTGGAGGAATAAGGATGAGTACAACCCCAAGAACACCATCCCAACCATGAAGCATGGAGGTGGAAACATCATTCTTTGGGGAGGCTTTTCTGCAAAGGGGACAGGATGACTGCACCGTATTGAGGGGAGGATGGATGGGGCCATGTATCGCGAGATCTTGGCCAACAACCTCTTCCTGCAGTAAGAGCATTGAAGATGGGTTATGGCTGCATCTTCCAGCATGACAACGACCCAAAACACACAGCCAGGGCAACTAAGGAGTGGCTCCGTAAGAAGCATCTCAAGGTCCTGGAGGGCCCTAGCCAGTCTCCAGACCTGAACCCAATAGAAAATCTTTGGAGGGAGCTGAAAGTCCCTATTGCCCAGCGACAGCCCCAAAACCTGAAGGATCTGGAGGAGGTCTGTATGGAGGAGTGGGCCAAAATCCCTGCTGCAGTGTGTGCAAACTTGGTCAAGAACTACAGGAAACGTATGATCTCTGTAATTGCAAACAAAGGTTGCTGTACCAAATATTAAGTTCTGCTTTTCTGATGTATCAAATACTTAAGTAATTAATTTGCATTTTATTGCATGACATAAAAATCATACAATGTAATTTTCTGGACTTTTTTCTGCAATATTGGCAGTATATCAAATACTTGTTCTCCCCACTCTACATCAAAACAACAAGGATACAAATATTATGGCTATGCATTAGAAATGGTTTGAATGTCATGTGATATTGAAGTTTTTTTTTTGTACCATTCACAGGTTCTCTGTGCAATCTGACCTCGTCTAAATGTTATGAGACTGTACTCTAACCATTGCACTTATTTGTCTCCCCATCTGTAGGAGACCCCCACCAAGGAGCTGGGAGACCATTCGTCAGGTTCCAACAGCCAGGTGTCAGAGTTCAGCAGCCCTGTGCCCACGGCCAGCTACCTGAATAGGTTCACCAACTCCACAGAGAGCTCCACAGATGAAGAAGGTAAGTCATCACGATACAGCCAACGTCCATCAGCATTATCAAGGAAGAACCTATAGGGCTCCATGAAACCTACCTGACAATGTAATACAAATCCAGATGTTTATAGTTTGAACATTTGCTAAAAACAATGATACATTTTGGTAATTTAGGGGGGGGGCGCGACGACTCTTTTGGCTCATGAGTACCTCCAGTGGCAAATGTTCCATATTGCCTCTTAATTGTACCAAATCAAGGTTATAAACAGGTCTCTCTCCCCTCAGGCGGTGGGTTTGAATGGGATGACGACTTCTCGTCCCCGGAGCCCTCGGTGTTCCTCTCCAAGGCAGCTTCGGACCTGGCCGTGTCTAAGACAGTGTCCCCTTCGTCTACAGCCTCGCACTACTTTTCCCCTCCCCCTCCCGGGGGCTGCACCCCGGAGCCCAGCTGGAGCAGCTCCAACTACTCCCGCTTCTCCATCTCCCCGGCCAGCATCGCCAGCTTCTCCCTTACACACCTCACTGACTCAGACACCGAACAAGGAGGCAAGTAGGAGTGCACCAACACAAACAAACTACAGAAAGACAGGCATGTGCTTTATCTACCTCGTACATAGTAAGTGAATAGGATCTGTGATCTACCCTCTAACTCTGTATTTATGCCCCCCTCCCTCAGGAAGCAGTGAAGAAGGAGATAAAGACTAAGGTGCATGTGGAAGGGACCGTTTCCCCCCACAACGTCAGGTGAATGTAGGAGAGCTCAACATGCAGGCTAAAGACGGACGGATGATGACACTGTTATGAAGGCCGTGGATGCTTCTCTTCTCAGGCAGAACTACCCCCCGCCCCAAGAGGTGGCCATGAAGAGAACTTGAAACAGACTGAGCCAGAGGCTCCAACAGCCAACAACGCCCTCAACAAAATCCCCTTCCTTCCACCAAAAGCCTCTTGGCCTTGTTCTCTCTCTCTCCCCCCCCCCCCCTTATCAGTGCAATGCAGCAGGAAGAACAGACAAAACTGACCTAACTTTGTTTGCTTTGAGACTTGTCGAGCGCATTCCAAGTGTTTGGTTAATGTCCTCTCCTGAGGGGATTCTGTGTCACCCCAAAAATACTTTTATTTTGAAGCCCTGATTGAACCACAGGCCCTGTGTCTGCAATCAAATAGGAATAATGAGCTCTTTGGATCAGGCGAACTAAAACAGCAAGGCCCTTGGGCGTAACACTGCTCATTAGCACCTTTGCTACATTGTACGATTATTACAGGAGTTGCCTTTTGGAAACGTTTGTCAGGTCTACTCATCAAGTGGAGATGATCAAGATGAAGAGGTATATTAGGAATTTAAGGAACCAAGTTTTGGTGATTGACTCATTCACCGTCCATGAGCCCCTGCTTGGTTGCTATAGGAACAGTCAGTGTTCTCGTGAGAACCTTAGAGTTATGGAACAGGAGGTCTGACAGCATTAGTTCATTCAGTTAAAACCATCAGTAGAAGAATTGGATAAGGGAACATTGTCACGGTTTGAATTAACAGTATGGGACTTCAAGGTTTGATTGGTGAAGAAATGGGTCTTATCGTAGTGCCTATTTCATACTGATTACGCTGTATACAAAAATATCCTCACTCCAGGAATCACATGATTAAGAAGGCAATACATTTTGTCCTGACACAAGCCTAGTGACTGAGTTTGCATCAGGAGACACGAGTAAAAAGTTGGTTTGAATTGTCAATGTTTTGTGAAACAAATGTGCAATGAGTACCTTTTTGATTCATTTTGTGGGTCTGAGTTTAATAGGAGCAGCCAGTAGGGATGTGTCACTGTTCCAAACAGCACCCTAAAGGGTGCTATTTGGGATGCAGATCATTTCTCTGGTACTGTACAGGGATCTTACATTAACTCAACCAAGACAGACATGCCTGTTCTGTTTGGTTTACTATGTCAAACCAATTCTACACGGGTTATTCTCACTGACTACTGCATGTGACACAGCCAAGGTAAAGATTACCTTAAGGATTGTTGCCATAGCACCCCGGCGCCACTCAACGGACGGTCTCCGGTATGATGTATATAAACAATTATTTAGCTGGATCAGCAAGGTGAGCTTTTCATGGTCTTTCTGTTCCTGTAGGTCAAACCCTTCTTCCAGACTCAATGGGTTCTACACAGATGAAACGATGTTTAGTGACTTGTCAAGGTTTCCCCTGATTTAAGTCTTCAGATACATAAACCTTTTCTCCTCACCTCCAGTGTTCTAGACAAGGTTAACCTCTACTACCAGCAGCCTGTGTTCTTTCAGTTAAACTTGAACTGTATTTTATTTAAGGAAATCCTGTTTTATTCTACAGTATATACATTTGCTTAATCTTGCACATTTGATTAGGCTAACTTAATGTTAAACTGTACTGATGTATATAAATGTTTCATTTTGTCTGTACATGGGGAATGATGGAATCAAGTCCTAGGTATGAGGTTGTCGTTTAGAGTAACATATCACAGTAATTGACAACGGTTCAATTGAAAGGTGCTACACAAGATTGAATTGTAATTTGAGAAAATGTCCATATCTGCTGTAACAGGAGTGATATGTAACGGCCACTACCCTGCTAGCATTGTGATTGCTGTGGAGTTCCTGTCTGAATGGGAAAGCTGTTCTGACTACCATCTAGTGGAAATCACTCACTGGTTGCTCAATTTCACTTTGAAATATTTTCGTGGACCAAAAGCAAGTTTTGGTCCACCAGCTTTAAAGATATTAACATTTAGATGGTACACTTCAGTGTTTGTTTTTGAAGTGTAGAAATGTAATGCACATCTAGTCAGAACAGCTTTCCCATTTTTACAAGCTGCCACTCCGGCAGGTATGTAATACTATTAGCGCCAGACACTTCCTAAAATTACATCAACATCCTATTGTGAAGCACCTTAAGACAAACAAGAAAATCCATTCTGTCCATAACTGTAAATTTTACAAATTGTAATATTTTTACTTCATATTGATGATCATGCTTAGTGTATTTGAATGAAATGTTTAATATGGAAATAAATGCACATTTACTTCTATAGCTTGTCTGATAGGATTGATGGTTGAGTAACACTGTGCTCAACTAGCCAATCTTGGTAGAACAAAATGTTAAATAGATCTTTACATAACATCTGTTTGTACAGGTATAGTGAAACTCCAGGCCCATACAAAGAACACCCAAGGTTGCAGAGCTGTTTTGGAATTTATTTCAGTTGTCGGTCCTTGTAAGAGAATATTCACAGCTTCAACAGTCAAGGCCACAGCAAACTCAGACAGGAATTCAAACGTGCGCAGACATTACGCTGCACTTTAAAGGTAGCTGACATCACCTAACATCCAGGAAATTGTCATTAGTGTAATGCAATGTAGGCACAGTGCTGTTTGAATCCCGGCCTCAGTATCTGCATGGAATACTGAAGTAATCCACCAGGGACACGTCATAACTAGAGCCTGGAGCTTCTGCAGATCATGTGACTCAAGCAGAACTCCTGGTCCTATTCATAACATTCTGGATGTTAATACATAACACAGCAAATAGATGCTATTCAGGTCTGTATTGTTTAACCATCTGAGGAAAAAAAATCTGGTTGTAAATTGATTAAATAATCCTTGTCATGGAAGCCCAGAGCTATGACTAGAGTTGATATTTTTAGTTCTGAAGAAAAAGCTACTTCAACCACTACAACATCATGCAGCCAAACCAAGATGACAGTAAACAAATTCCAAAGCATTACATACAAGGTGTGTCAACTAGGCAAATGAGGAAGCAAAAACAAAATCATACAAAGCAAGACTACACAGAGGTCCAAGGGAGTGGCGTGTGTTGTATGGGACACAGGCTCGGTTCCATTTCTCACCCTAACCACTTCTCTTAGCACCTGCCACTAAAGTTCAGACCGTGGAATGGATAAACTGACAGAAGCACTAATACTTCCAGTGCTGGGTCAAAGGTGGCCAACATGTTTCAGCCCAGCACTAAGTGATTTAAATAACCAACCAATTCATGCTCTTTACATTTAGACCAACATTACCATGTTTGTGCTGGGTTGTATTGGAAATGGAATCAGGCACACACAGGGCTGTGGGTAGAGATGGAGGGGCGGGTTAGTAGAGACCCTACAGACCCACAGAGTTCCCGTTCTCCTTTGACAAAGGTATCCTAGCAGGAAGTGGGCTACGGGGGGTGGTGTCAGTAAGGACTGGCCTGGCAGGGAGTGGGCTACGGGGGGTGGTGTCAGTAAGGACTGGCCTGGCAGGGAGTGGGCTACGGGGGGTGGTGTCAGTAAGGACTGGCTTGGCAGGGAGTGGGCTACGGGGGGTGGTGTCAGTAAGGACTGGCCTGGCAGGGAGTGGGCTACGGGGGGTGGTGTCAGTAAGGACTGGCTTGGCAGGGAGTGGGCTACGGGGGGTGGTGTCAGTAAGGACTGGCCTGGCAGGGAGTGGGCTACGGGGGGTGGTGTCAGTAAGGACTGGCCTGGCAGGGAGTGGGCTACGGGGGGTGGTGTCAGTAAGGACTGGCTTGGCAGGGAGTGGGCTACGGGGGGTGGATCCAGTAAGGACTGGGGTGGCACGTAGAGCCTCTGTGGAGTTCCCTCTCACACTGATGTGCTGCCATCCTCCCTGAAAGACAGCGTTCCTCACATTAACTTACCATCTTAACGGAGGTATTTCAGATACTGCACAATGTCTGGCCCATAGGCCTGATAAAAAGTTATGATTTATTTAGGGAATACGGTGCCATTTGGGAAACGGCCAATGTCTTTGGAGCAGACATCAAAATCAACACCAAGTTGGTAATGACTCACCCCGATGCCGTAGTCCCAGGACTGGCCCTTGGGCTGCATAGGTCCCACCCCCAGCCTGTGACAAACAGCTCCAGGAACAGACAGCTCACTGGGGCAGCCTGGGACCAAGTCTGCTATCACCCACACCTAGACAACACCACAGGACCAGGTATTGAAGTAGAAAATAAGTTAACTTACCACTAAAATTAGCATACACACAAAAAAAAAGCATACTGACCTGATCTAGAGGTCCTACTGAGACTTTGGTCACGTTGTTGGAGAGGAGCTCCCAGGCTGAGCCCTGGGGGTAGCTGGGAGTCAGGCCCTGTCTGTACCACAGGTTACCTACACACACACACACACCAGGGGAGAACAGTGGTCAGGAGAGTTTCCTAAATATTCCATTAGTTAGGAAACATTGATCCTGGTTGTTTCATCCATCTAGGGATTACGGATGAAAATGCAGATGGAAATATACGTTTTCCTTATCCAGGCACATTTACATTGATGGACAAATGTTGATTAATGTGCACTGTCCCTGTCAATTATATAAACATTTGTCCATCATTGACTTACCAGAGAGCAGCTCTCCTGCAAAGCAAGCATTGAAAGAGCTGACCCACAGGTTGTGGCTACTCACTGTTTTCGTCCACGGCGTAGACAGAGGTTCTCCCTACAGACAGCTGTCTGAGGCTCTGTTTGGGTGGGGAAGGGATGTGGTACCAACACTCTCCTGCAGAACAATGACAAAGACCCAACTAAAACTAGTTGACTAACTACAATTAGGTTCAATACGGGCCAGGAAATGGGAAACATTAAACCTCGTCCTGGACTGAAATATACTTTCAATTGAAAATCAAATTTTATTTGTCACATGCACCAAATACAACAAGTGTAGATCTGACTTACAACCCCTTAACCAACAATGCAGCAACAAAAAAAACAAGGCTATACGGGGTTACCCATACCGAGGCAATGTGCAGGGGTACAGGTTAGTGGAGGTAATATGTACGTAGGTGTAAAGTGCCTATGCATAAATAATAAACAGCGAGTAGCAGCAGTAGGAAAAAGGGGGGCATTTGGTTAGCTGTTCAGCAGTCTTATGGCTTGGGGGTAGAAGCTGTTTAGAAGCCTTTTGGACCTAGAGCTCCAGTACCGCTTGCCATGCGGTAGCAGAAAGAACAGTTTATGACTGGGGTGGCTGGAGTCTTTGGCAATTTTTAGGGCCTTCCTCTGACACCGCCTGGAATGGAGTATAATGAGTGGTATGCTTTTAAGTCCAGTACTAGCCTTACAGTGATCTGTGTCTAAGAAACAGGCCATTATGTGCCTTCAAAAAGAAATGTATTTGTAGTTGTCTATTTTAGTCATAGAGCACTGTAAGCCATCTGTATCTATCCAGCATCTCAGAAGGACCTCCCCAGCATTTGGGTCTCACCTGCAGGGTTTCTGGCAGACACTGAGCCCCTGTAGAACACAGCTCTGTCCCTGGCAATGGCCCACACCTGGTGACCTCCCCCGATGGAGATGGACTTGAAGGGCTGGTCAGTACCCACGTGGAGCCACGAGGAACCCTGGGATGGTATGGTCAGAGATAGCAGGAACAAGCAACAGGACAGCACCACAGAATGCAATAGAACATTAAATATGTTTGTTTTTAGTATTAGCAACAAAAAGTTGTCAAAAGTACATGGACATGCATTTAAATTAGTGCGTTCAGCTATTTAAGCCACAATGGTTGCTGACCTGTGTATAAAATTGAGTACACAGCCATGCAATCTCCATAGACAGACAGTAGAATGGCCCATACTGAAGAGCTCAGTGGCTTTCAATGTGGCACTGTTATAGGATGCCACCTTTCCAACAAGTCAATTAACACCATTTCTGCCCTGCGAGAGCTGCCCCCGTCAACTTTAAGTGCTGTGTGAAGTTATTGTGAAGTGGAAAAGTCCAGGAGCAACAAACGGCTCAGCCGCGAACTGGTAGGCCACACAAGCTCACAGAACGGGACTGAGTGATAACACGTAAAAATCGTCTGTCCTCGGTTGCAACATTCCCTACCGAGATCCAAACTGCCTCTGGAAGCAACATCAGCACAAGAACTGTTGGTCTGGAGCGTCATGTAATGGGTTTCCATGGCTGAGCAGCCACACACAAGCCTAAGATCACCATGCGCAATGCCAAGCGGCAGCTGGAGCGTTGTAAAGTTCGCCACCATTAGACTCTGGAGCAGTGGAAACACGTTCTCTGGAGTGACAAATCATGCTTCACCATCTGGCAATCCGATGGACGAATCTGGGTTTGGCGGAAGCCAGGAGAACATTGCCTGCACAAAGGCATAGTCTGGGGCTGTTTTTCATGGGTCAAGCTTGGTCCCTTTGCTCCAGTGATGGGAAATTTTAATGCTACAGAATACAATTACATTCTAGACGATTCTGTGCTTCCAACTTTGTGGAAGGCCTTTTCTTGTTTCAGCATGTCAATGCCCCAGTGCACAAAGCAAGGTCCATACAGAAATGGTTTGTAAAAATTGGTGTGGAAGAACTTGAATGGCCTGTACAGAGCCCTGAGCTCAACGCCATCGAACACCTTTGGGATGAATTGAAATGCAGACTGCGAACCAGGCATACACCCAACCTCACTAATGCTCCTGTGGCTGAATGGAAGCAAGTCCCTGCAGCAATATTCCATCATCTAGTGGAAAGTCTTCCCAGAAGAGTGGAGGCTGTTATAGCAGCAAAGGGTGGGGACCAACTGCATATTAATGCACATGATTTTGGAATGAGATGTTTGACGAGCATGTAGTGTACGTCCTAGACTCGTAACGTATTCAATTGGGAACGTGAGAAAGCTGGATGCTGAGGTTTGGTCAGAATGCATTGTAAAAAAAGACTGAAGAGGGTGCTGAATTCTGTTATATAGAAGAATAACAGTGAAAAGATTTGTTCAAGCAAAGAGGATGTTATTTTGTGATGTAGTAATGAGTGTTTTTAGTTAGTAAGTCCCAGGTTGTAAGTTTGGGGGTGTTCCTCACCGCAGGGTTTTGGGGGGTGACCCCAAGGCGACACAGGACGTCCCCCTTGTCACTGAGGCCCCAGACTGAGACCTGCTCCATACTGCTCTGAGCCAGGCACGGCAACACTGTGATATCACTTAGGGGGATGGGCGGGACTTCCTGCCATGGGGCAGTCAGGGTGATTTTACACTTCCTGTGTGGAAACGAGAAACATCATCATCATCCTCTTCCAAATGAAATGTTTGAGTGAGTGAGACTACACCTGACCCAGCGCAGACTACACCTGACCCAGCGCAGACTACACCTGACCCAGCGCAGACTACACCTGACCCAGCGCAGACTACACCTGACCCAGCGCAGACTACACCTGACCCAGCGCAGACTACACCTGACCCAGCGCAGACTACACCTGACCCAGCGCAGACTACACCTGACCCAGCGCAGACTACACCTGACCCAGCGCAGACTACACCTGACCCAGCGCAGACTACACCTAGCGCAGACTACACCTGACCCAGCGCAGACTATACCTGACCCAGCGCCGACGCCTGACAAAGTCCTTCAGGCTCTTGTTGCCATGAAACGTCCTAGATGACAGAGACACAGAACAGTCAATCAACACACTACTTTTTCTAAGATAAGTGTTGGACATTATATAAGGTTGATGAAATATGAATGGCCATGTGTATCTTACACAGGGAAGTCTGCTGCATACTGCCACCCCTCTCTGTCTGTCCCTCCTGAGAAAGACAAGTCCACGGCCCACTCTGTCACCTGGCAAAGCAGAGGCATGTTTCATGTTGATGGAGCGGGAGAGTACAACATGAACAACTCAACATACAGTTACATTAAATACACCATTGGACTGTTAGCTGTAATAAGAGGTTTGAGGACCAGGACGACCTACCCAGCTCCACTGAGGCGAGGGAGGGTGGGTGGTGGACTTGGTGCACTCTGTAAAACCGGTGTCATCACTCCACGGGAACCGGTCTGTGGGGAGAAGCCTGCAAGGGTGGCAAAGTGTATATTACACACACACACACACTGACCTGTAGAGGAGCAGGCGGACGTGTCTAGGACATTATTACAACCCAGCCAACAGTCACGTGAGACAGATGGTTGTACTTGTCTGTGTATCCGGTCACAGGGTTCCATCGCTGGTTCTCATAGACGTACACAGTCCTTCCATCTGTCTGTGTGTGCAGGATACGACTGTCTCCTACAAACAGAGGAAAGGCACAACTCTGCTATAATAAGTCTGATGTTGTAAGTTATTCATCAGTAATAATTGACTATCTAGTTCTCTAATACAGTACTTTGAATTGTTACTTTATCCCTGCAGTTAGTTCTATTTTAATACACATTAGCTATAACTGTAGAAGCAGGTTAAAGATGACAAAGGTTAAAACAAGAGGACTCTAATATCCCAGAACGGTCTCTTTTCTAAAAGCTTCCACATGGAATCCAAACTTGTCGCAATCTTTGTTACCGTCAACCTACTGTAGGTCGAAGGTAAAGAAGTTTAAAGTGTGAAGATGAAAGAAGCTTACAGGGTGGACTAGCAAAGGCCCAGTCTAAGGTAGGGGTGAACAACTTGAGTCCTCAAGAACCGCACTCAGTGTTGGCTACATTTCATCTTTAATTAAGGTCAATCAATGACTTAAGTTACATGGAAGAAATGATTGAAAACCATCACAGGCATGTTCATTAAGGGAAAATGTTTTTTTTTTTCCCAAAGTAAATTGAAAATAAGTGTTTCTTATTGGACAAGTCTGGGTAGTCCGTTTGGTGCCTAATGAACACAACACAAGACTGTGGTGGCCTGGGAGACTGAGGGGTCATTTATTACCCTGAGGGGGCTCTTCCTCAGCAGCGCTGCCCGAACCAGAGTAGACCCAGGCGGTGCCGTCATACCCGATCCCCCACACCACACCCAGACTGTTAGACTCTACACAGCGCAGGTGGCCCGGGACCTGCAGCCAAAACCTGTACCAGGACCAGACAGTACAGCTAGCGGTTAGCGCCCAGACAGCGTTAGCGTCACAGGAGGCTGACGAGGGGAGGATGGTTCATAATAAGAATATTGGGAATGGGGTGGTGTCAGACACATGGAAACCATGTGCTTGATAACATTCCACTTATTACATTCCAGCCATTAGTATGAAGCCGTCATCCTTAATTACGGTGCCACCACCCACCTGTGGTTAGCATCCAGCAAAAGACAGACACTAGCACCAATTGTTAGCAATAAGACAGAAGTTAGTGCTAAGTTCTATGCTTAAGATTACCAGAGATAAGATAATTGTTTTAGCAGGTTAGTAATAGCTAATAAATCTACGTCAGGTGAGTTATGTTAGCCAAACAGGGGACATCCCAAGTGTTAGCTATATGAGTGCAAGAACAGAGAAAAGAACAGAGGTACGTGGTTGGTTGGCTTCAAAGCAGTGAAGGAACATGCTACAGTGTGTAAGTGGCTGTCATTGTTGAAAAGAGCAAGGATGAAAAAAGGAGAGAGAACTGAGTGAGGAGGAGACACAGAAACATAACAGTGCGTGGCATGTCGGTAGAGGTAAAGCTCAGTGCGTGGCATGTCGGTAGAGGTAAAGCTCAGTGCGTGGCATGTCGGTAGAGGTAAAGCTCAGTGCGTGGCATGTCGATAGAGGTAAAGCTCAGTGCGTGGCATGTCGGTAGAGGTAAAGCTCAGTGCGTGGCATGTCGGTAGAGGTAAAGCTCAGTGCGTGGCATGTCGGTAGAGGTAAAGCTCAGTGCGTGGCATGTCGATAGAGGTAAAGCTCAGTGCGTGGCATGTCGATAGAGGTAAAGCTCAGTGCGTGGCATGTCGGTAGAGGTAAAGCTCAGTGCGTGGCATGTCGGTAGAGGTAAAGCTCAGTGCGTGGCATGTCGGTAGAGGTAAAGCTCAGTGCGTGGCATGTCGGTAGAGGTAAAGCTCAGTGCGTGGCATGTCGGTAGAGGTAAAGCTCAGTGCGTGGCATGTCGGTAGAGGTAAAGCTCAGTGCGTGGCATGTCGGTAGAGGTAAAGCTCAGTGCGTGGCATGTCGGTAGAGGTAAAGCTCAGTGCGTGGCATGTCGGTAGAGGTAAAGCTCAGTGCGTGGCATGTCGGTAGAGGTAAAGCTCAGTGCGTGGCATGTCGGTAGAGGTAAAGCTCAGTGCGTGGCATGTCGGTAGAGGTAAAGCTCAGTGCGTGGCATGTCGGTAGAGGTAAAGCTCAGTGCGTGGCATGTCGATAGAGGTAAAGCTCAGTGCGTGGCATGTCGATAGAGGTAAAGCTCAGTGCGTGGCATGTCGATAGAGGTAAAGCTCAGTGCGTGGCATGTCGATAGAGGTAAAGCTCAGTGCGTGGCATGTCGGTAGAGGTAAAGCTCAGTGCGTGGCATGTCGGTAGAGGTAAAGCTCAGTGTGTGGCATGTCGGTAGAGGTAAAGCTCACATCATGTCACAGGGCAAGGTGTGTGCCGGGGCCTCCAGACAGGGAGAGGGCTCGTGGACCATCACGTCCCCCTTGGAGGTGACTGACCACAGGGCCTGTCGGGAGGGGGTTCCCCAGATCCCTCTGGCCTCACAGCAGCACCCAGCCAACAGGGACAGCTGCACAGGAAAGACAAAGACACCCCTTCAGAGATATGGCCAATGGTACAGTCCAGATGGATAAAAGTAATATTACTGGACTACATTTATAAAGTGGTTTTAGGTAAAGGCTTTACATTACATGTGGACAACAGTGACACTTTCTAGAGTATCTGGTATCCTCTCGTACTGTGGCTGTGCCCCACATGGCACCCTATTCCCTATGTAGTGCATTACTTCTGACCAGGGCCCATAGTGCCATTTGGGACGCAACCCTGATTTCTTATCTCTGGCAAGGCTACTTCAACTGGGAAGTTAACTTGAAGGCTGTTGTAAAAAAATCCAAATTCATGTAAAAAATAAATAAAATGGCATTAGAATATCTATCCATTCAAAACATATGTGCTGTTTATATCTGAATGGAAGCCTTTCCAGACCTACCCAGTCAGCCATGTCCTTCTCAGTCTGTGCAGCCAGGATCAGCGGCCATCTTTGTTTTGTGCTATCTGACGTGTACACCGCAAAGGCATGATGGGAGTTTTCCTTCAGCACAGGAACCAGCACCGTCACATCACTTATAAACACATGGAGGTACTGAGAAAGATAGCGAAACGGAGGGAGAGAGAAGATTATTCTGACCACTGACATCCAATCCAGAAATGAAAATGATTGAACAATTCAAAGCAGTACAGTAGCATAGCGGTATATTCTGAGTAGTAGGCATCTACTCTTTAGATACTGTAGGTGAGAAAGGCCTTGGCTCCACAACATGGCTTTCACCTCTCCAGTCATTTCTATTCAGTGATTACTTCAATGAAGAGAGGAAGGATGGATGGACGTTTAAGGAATTTGAGTGTCATTGAGTCTCCCTCACCTTCTTCTCGTCATACTGGGTGAAGTAGATGAAGAAGATGGCATCCCTCTTGCCATTGACGTTGGTGGACTGCTCCAGGGCCACGCACACATCCACCCAGCGATAGGGCTTCCAGTCCCTCCACCAGCGCATGCTGCCCTTCCTCACCCACACAGACTGACCCGTACACAGTGTTCATTAGACAACTCCATTTAAAAAGTCACTGTCCCTACTTCTAGCACCACCTCAGCAAAATCATGACTCCTAAAAAAATGAGCAGTAACGTTAATAGTTTAACAGTCTTACCGCGCTTCTCTCCACTGGCTCCTTACTGGTGGTGGTCTCGGCCTTCCTAGCTGTCGAGGCTTCTGGTTCAACAGGGGCAATGGACAGGGCAGTGGAGCATGGGTCTGGTGCACACAGATAACAGACAGGATAGAATAACACAGTGGAGCATGGGTCTGGTGCACTCAGATAACAGACAGGATAGAATAACAGTGGAGCATGGGTCTGGTGCACACAGATAACAGACAGGATAGAATAACACAGTGGAGCATGGGTCTGGTGCACACAGATAAGACAGGATAGAATAACAGTGGAGCATGGGTCTGGTGCACGCAGATAACAGACAGGATAGAATAACACAATGGAGCATGGGTCTGGTGCACGCAGATAACAGACAGGATAGAATAACACAGTGGAGCATGGGTCTGGTGCACTCAGATAACAGACAGGATAGAATAACACAGTGGAGCATGGGTCTGGTGCACACAGATAACAGACAGGATAGAATAACACAATGGAGCATGGGTCTGGTGCACGCAGATAACAGACAGGATAGAATAACACAGTGGAGCATGGGTCTGGTGCACGCAGATAACAGACAGGATAAACAAGTGATTTAAGAGTTCGATAGAGATATCAGGACAAGGATTTTTCCTTAACCATGTGACTTCACCAGGAAAGAGTCATAGAATTAGCCTATTTAATAAGTTAGGCAGAGCGCAGACACACCGGTATCATTGTCAAACGTTTACCTGCCTGAACAGTGTCGGCAGTCAATCTCTTTAAGTGTTCACACAGACACTACCTAGCAAGATGACGAAGAAACAATTTAATTCACTCTCCATAATCCCATACTGCCAGTGCCAGCCCATAGCCAAATGTTTAGCTAGCTAGTGTTAGAATATTCGCTAGCTAGCACAACATAGGCTAAGATTGCACCGACGGACGACGTCTCACCTCGAGCTCCTACAAAACATTGCAGGTTGTACTTTTTTGGGACATTTATCCTGCTGAATAGCCTCCACTAGTCAACTCGCGGCTCATCCGTGGACGTTTTTTTGATGGCTCCCCCTCATGAGGGTTCGTGCTCTCTGATTGGCTCAAAGTCAAGTTGTTGACCACTGACGATCATTGTGATTCTACAAGTAGTATTGGTAGGTTCGTCGGTACCGGGTCAGCACACAGCAGGTACCGCGTTTGTTCTAGCAAGAGAAGGACTGGCCTCCCACTGTAATAAGTACCTATCAGCAGTGAGATGATCGGTGCGTTTCATACTAGGTAGTGGTCTAAAATTCTGATTGGCTGGTGAGTGTTCCTCCGTACCTGCAGGCCTGAGCCAGGTCATCTGAGCTGTATGGTCCACATCACAGCCTCCACCAGAGATCCAGGCCCATACAGGCCCATCCTCCTCCCCCAAACCCAGAGGGGGCTCCAGACCCAGGGGGTAGGTGGCCACTGAGGGGGGTCCCACGTCCCCTGCTCTGCCAAGAGAAGATGCCTCTCCCTGGGGGCTCTGAGCTGCGTCCAGGTCCACATTGCACATCGGGGCTGGGGTGGCCTCGCTGTCCTTCCCCTGGGGTGGCTTTTTGGGGGAGGGTGTGGGGGTCCTCAGGGGCTCACGGTCAGCCACCAGGCTGGAGATGAAGCTGTCACTGGTGGGGATGAAGGCTTTGGGGGTGTCCTGTGGCCTCGGGGGGATGGTGGTGAGGAGGAGCTCTGTGTCCCCTGAGTCCTCGCAGGTCAGAACAGAGCCATGGGAAGCATTGGTCACCTGTCCCCCGAACTCACAGCCAGCACTGGACAACAGAGACGGAAGGGGGGTACCACTCATATGAGTATAAATGCACCACTCATAAAGACACACATACAGTATGTTTGTGACAGCCAAAGAGCTCAGTAAATCATTTGGTAACATGAGACAACTATCAAAATAAAACTGCATCTCCGTGTACAGTAATTGTTAAGCCTAAATGTAGTCTTAAGAACATATACACCAGCGTTCCCCAACTGGCGACCTGCGGGTGGTTTTATTCCCCCCAAAATATATGAAATCTAATACAATGCAAAAACACTGGAAAGTGAGCATTCTCTGTGTGTACTCCGTATGCAACTGACCTGGGTTGGACCATCTCTTTGCTGTGACCCCATTGGGCAGAAACAGGTATCCAGCCCCTACCACTGGGCTCCGATGCGGTGACACCCTTCCTGAAATACAGACCACGGTCCTCTCCAACTCCCCACACCTTTAAATTATAAAACATTTATAGTGGCTTATTCATAAGCAAAGTGTTATCCTCAACATCACACCCCCCACTGTGGCTGGACTACTTATTCATTCCTATAAGTCTATTTTTGTTGGCACAAAACTACCTCCATCCTTACATTAATTTGTATGGGTTACCTTTAGATGAGTCCCCTGACACCATGTTCATGAGTCTCCCCTTTCTACAGTGGGATCATAGTAGTTTGTAGCCCAAATGGTTTGGCCACTACAGACAAACGTTGTCACATCAGCGTTGAGTCCCGTGACACTTGTAAGAACCCCATCGTGTTCGTGAGAGTCTCATCTTTCTATAGAGTGGTCATAATCGTTTATAGGCCAAACCGTTTGGATGCTACAGAGGTTTTAGCGAAAGGACAGATTTTCAGGATGTCTCCTGGTCTGACAGAGCTTTGGCTCTACCACTTTCCACCGCAAATGCAGAAGGACGACAGCAGGAATGAGACGCAGCCCATGCAGATATTTCTTGCATAAACTGACAGATTTTGATGAGGATTTTATTGTGTTCGATTGATGCACCAACACATCAATAGTCTCTAGGGGGTTGAGCGTCAAGTTGGTTATATGCCAGAGAACAGTTGAACACAATACAGTAAAAATACATTATGATGTAGTAAAAATACATTATGATATAGTAAAAATACAATATAGATACAGTAAAAATACAATATAGATACAGTAAAAACCAATATAGATTGACCCAAAGGCCTGCTGTCAGGTGCTACTTTAAAAGGCCATTTAACCCTAGTGCCATCTAATACAAGTGGCATCCATAACTCTGGGACAGGACTGAAATATGATGTATTGCCCTACTCAAATTAGCTGGTGTCCAATATGGCACAGAATATAGGCCAAGGATATATAAGGCTGGGCTGGGAACGCTGGTTAGAGTAGCGGAGAGAGACTCCTGTTTCAGAGAGGAGGGGGAAGTGAGAGACAGGAGAGGGGGGTAGGAGAGGGGAGACAGGTGAGTCGTTGGGGGAGGGGGGGGGACAAACGAGAGACAGGAGAGGGGGTAGGAGAGGGGAGACAGGTGAGTCATTGGGGGAGGGGGGGGGGACAGACGAGAGACAGGAGAGTGGGGTAGAGGAGGGGAGACAGGTGAGTCGTTGGGGGAGGGGGGACAAACGAGAGACAGGAGAGGGGGTAGGAGAGGGGAGACAGGTGAGTCATTGGGGGGGGGGGACAAACGAGAGACAGGAGAGTGGGGTAGGAGAGGGGAGACAGGTGAGTCATTGGGGGAGGGGGGGGGACAAACGAGAGACAGGAGAGTGGGGTAGGAGAGGGGAGACAGGTGAGTCATTTGGGGGAGGGGGGGACAAACGAGAGACAGGAGAGTGGGGTAGGAGAGGGGAGACAGGTGAGTCATTGGGGGGGGGACAAACGAGAGACAGGAGAGTGGGGTAGGAGAGGGGAGACAGGTGAGTCATTGGGGGGGGACAAACGAGAGACAGGAGAGTGGGGTAGAGAGGGGAGACAGGTGAGTCATTGGGGGGGACAAACGAGAGACAGGAGAGTGGGGTAGGAGAGGGGAGACAGGTGAGTCATTGGGGGGGGGACAAACGAGAGACAGGAGAGTGGGGTAGGAGAGGGGAGACAGGTGAGTCATTGGGGGGGGGACAAACGAGAGACAGGAGAGTGGGAGGAGATATTAGGCTTTGGCAGTATACCGTGTATATACTCCGGGATGGTTTTTCAATACAGTTATTATTCAATAACTATTTACATTTTTTCTCAATACATTTGAATATTTGTAGCCATTAAGTAAATACCTGAGTTATTCAGTACTGTGTAGCACAAACCAGGTGATCTAGTTACAGTATGTCTGAAATTCCCAACTAACAGTTTGTCAGCAAGATATCTTAAGTGAACCATCTAAATTGTGCTAAATCAGTGGTCACCAACCTTTGAGTCAAGACCACCTTATTTTTTAAAAACATGACTTAACGTAAGCCGTTGCAACATTAACCAATTATAAACAGTTCTGTAGCAAAGAGGTTTGTTCAGTAAGCTATAGGCCCAATGCATTATCACTGCTTATTGGCTATGCTTGAATTGTCCTGACAATGTTGTTATTGGGCAGGTAGCCTAGTGGTTAGAGTGTTGGACTAATAAGCGAAACGTTGCTAGATCGAATCCCTGAGCTGACAAGGTAGAAATCTGTTCCAATGTTCCTAGGCCGTCATTGTAAATAAGAATTTGTTCTTAACTGACTTGCCTAGTTAAATATAAATCATTTCAAAATGTTAGGTACTGTATATGATCACACTGGTAATAGATCACATTTGTTGTATTACTTGACTATTTTACTAGACTGATGGCCTGAATTTGATGGTCAGTCAAGTGAGGCTGCCTCTCACCTGACTCACTGTCCCTCTACTCTCGACAAGCCGCTAACAACAAGGCAAGCTTATAAAAACACTTTGCTGTACTCCTTCATTAAGGCTGCAGTGCTGGTTGTAGTGTGAGTGGAAGTAGGGAGAAAGCACATTTTATGGCTTATAGAAAAGTGTTGAACTTAAACTTACTCATAAATACAGCAGTTCTTTGCTGTAATTCTTTGACTCTCGCTAGTCATGGTTTTAAAATCTCACAATAGCAACTTTGCTGTGTGTTTCAAGGCTTCTTTTACACCGTCTATGGCGAAAGGAAACTGTGCAGACACGGTCATCTGTGCTATCTAATTGGCTAGAGGTGGGTCAACAGGTGCACTTTATCGGCCCTCTGGGCCTGCTGGATAGACAGAGTTCTACCTTCAGACACATGAAACGGTTCAAAATGGGAACACTGCCTTCCTGGCACTAGGGCTGCTGAATCAGGCGCACCTACCGCCCGCCAACAGCATGAAAAATAATAGGAAAGCAAGGCTTTATCGTTGGCTTTTTTACAGAGAAGTTTGGTGATTGACTAGGAACGCTTTGGAGGTCGACCAGTCCAATGTTATCAACCGGTTGGTGACCACTGTGCTAAATGCTCTGCAGTTGTGCATTTGGTTCTCTAATTTAGTAGTAAGTTAGCTTCTTTCAAAATCAAGCGTTGCTTGGTAACAGGAGAGAATCTCCTCCTGGATCAAGAGCCTTGGTGTCTAATCTGTTTTGAGTGTACAGCAAACTGTGAGTAGCATTTTTTTGTTACTTGTATAACTTTGAGCTGGGAGATCTGTCCTGCAAATTCTTTAGGTCAGAGACTATAAAAACGCTCGTTAGCATTCTCTATGGGATTTTACATTTACTTAATAGCATTGCTAACCTTTGGATTACAAAGGTATGACATGGTCAGTATGAAGGTATGACAAGCTGGATACCACCCAAGCCTAGGAGGGGTGTGGAGACGGGAGAGAGAGAGAGGAGGGGTGTGGAGACGGGAGAGAGAGAGAGGAGGGGTGTGGAGACGGAGAGAGAGAGAGGAGGGGTGTGGAGACGGAGAGAGAGAGAGGAGGGGTGTGGAGACGGAGAGAGAGAGAGGAGGGGTGTGGAGACGGAGAGAGAGAGAGAGGGTGTGGAGACGGAGAGAGAGAGAGGAGGGGTGTGGAGAGGGGTGTGGAGAGAGAGAGGGGAGGGTGTGAGAGAGAGAGAGGAGGGGGTGGGAGAGAGAGAGAGGAGGGGTGTGGAGAGAGAGAGGGAGGGGGTGTGGAGAGAGAGAGGAGGGGTGTGGAGAGGAGAGAGGAGGGGTGTGGAGAGAGGAGGGGGTGGAGAGAGGGGGGTGTGGAGAGAGGGAGGGGTGTGGAGAGAGGAGGGGTGTGGAGGGGTGTGGAGAGAGAGAGAGGGGTGTGGGAGAGAGGGGAGGGGGTGTGGAGAGAGAGAGGAGGAGGGGGTGTGGAGAGAGAAGGGGTGGTGAGAGGAGGGAGGGGGTGGGAGAGAGAGAGGAGGGGGTGTGGAGAGAGAGAGAGAGGAGGGGGGTGAGAGAGAGAGAGAGGAGGGGTGTGGAGAGAGAGAGGAGGGTGTGGAGAGAGAGAGAGGGAGGGGGTGTGGAGAGAGAGAGAGAGGAGGGGGTGTGGAGAGAGAGAGAGAGGGGGTGTGGAGAGAGAGAGAGGGAGGGGTGTGTGAGAGAGAGAGAGGAGGTGTGGAGAGAGAGAGAGGAGGGGGTGTGGAGAGAGAGAGAGAGGGAGGGGTGTGGGAGAGAGAGAGAGGAGGGGGGTGTGGAGAGAGAGGGAGGGGGTGTGGAGAGAGAGAGGAGGGGTGTGGAGAGAGAGAGGAGGGTGTGAGAGAGAGAGAGGAGGGGTGTGGAGAGGAGAGAGGAGGGGTGTGGAGAGAGAGGAGGGGTGTGGAGAGAGAGAGAGAGGGGTGTGGAGAGAGAGAGGGAGGGGTGTGGGAGAGAGAGAGGGAGGGGGTGTGGGAGAGAGAGAGAGGAGGGGGTGTGGAGAGAGAGGAGGGGTGTGGAGAGAGAGAGAGAGGAGGGGGTGTGGAGAGAGAGGAGGGAGGGGTGTGGAGAGAGAGAGGAGGGGGTGTGAGAGAGAGAGGAGGGGTGTGGAGAGAGAGAGTGTGGGAGGGGGTGTGTGGAGAGAGAGGAGGGGTGTGGGAGAGAGAGAGAGGAGGGGTGGAGAGAGAGAGAGGGAGGGGTGTGGAGAGAGAGAGGAGGGTGTGGAGAGAGAGAGGAGGGTGTGGAGAGAGAGAGAGAGGAGGGGGTGTGGAGAGAGAGAGGAGGGGTGTGGAGAGAGAGAGGGGGTGTGGAGAGAGAGAGAGGAGGGGTGTGGAGAGAGAGAGGGAGGGGTGTGGAGAGAGAGGAGGAGGGGTGTGGAGAGAGAGAGGAGGGGGTGTGGAGAGAGAGGGAGGGGTGTGGAGAGAGAGAGAGGGAGGGGTGTGGAGAGAGAGAGAGGGAGGGGTGTGGAGAGAGAGAGAGGGAGGGGTGTGGGAGAGAGAGAGGAGGGGTGTGGAGAGAGAGAGGGGAGAGGGGTGGGGGTGAGAGAGAGGGAGGGGGGGTGTGGAGAGAGAGAGAGGAGGGGTGTGGAGAGAGAGAGAGGGAGGGGGTGTGGAGAGAGAGAGGGAGGGGGTGTGGAGAGAGAGAGGAGGGTGTGAGAGAGAGAGAGGAGGGGTGTGGAGAGAGAGAGAGGGAGGGGTGTGGAGAGAGAGAGAGGGAGGGGTGTGGAGAGAGAGAGAGGAGGGGTGGAGAGAGAGAGGGGGGTGTGGAGAGAGAGGAGGGTGTGGAGAGAGAGAGGGAGGGGTGTGGAGAGAGAGAGAGAGGAGGGGTGTGGAGAGAGAGGAGGGGTGTGGAGAGAGAGGGGAGGGGGTGTGAGAGAGAGAGAGGAGGGGTGTGGAGAGAGAGAGAGAGGAGGGGGTGTGGGAGAGAGAGAGAGGAGGGGGTGTGGAGAGAGAGAGGAGGGGTGTGGAGAGAGAGAGGGAGGGGGTGTGGAGAGAGAGAGAGGGGAGGGGTGTGGAGAGAGAGAGGAGGGGTGTGGAGAGAGAGAGAGGAGGGGTGTGGAGAGAGAGAGGAGGGTGTGAGAGAGAGAGAGGAGGGGTGTGGAGAGAGAGAGAGGGAGGGGGTGTGAGAGAGAGAGAGGAGGGGTGTGGAGAGAGAGAGAGGAGGGGTGTGGGAGAGAGAGAGGGAGGGGGTGTGGAGAGAGAGAGAGGAGGGTGTGGAGAGAGAGAGAGGAGGGGTGTGGAGAGAGAGAGAGGGGGTGTGGAGAGAGAGAGAGAGGGGAGGGGTGTGGAGAGAGAGAGAGGAGGGGTGTGGAGAGAGAGAGAGGAGGGGTGTGGAGAGAGAGAGAGGAGGGTGTGGAGAGAGAGAGGGGGGTGGAGAGAGAGAGGGAGGGGTGTGGAGAGAGAGAGAGGGAGGGGTGTGAGAGAGAGAGAGAGGAGGGGTGGGAGAGAGAGAGAGGAGGGGGTGTGGAGAGAGAGAGAGGGGAGGGGGTGAGAGAGGGGTGTGGAGAGAGAGGAGGGGTGTGGAGAGAGAGAGAGGAGGGGTGTGGAGAGAGAGAGGGAGGGTGTGGAGAGAGAGAGGAGGGGGTGTGGAGAGAGAGGGAGGGGTGTGGAGAGAGAGAGAGGGAGGGGTGTGGAGAGAGAGAGAGAGGGGTGTGGAGAGAGAGGGAGGGGGTGTGAGAGAGAGAGAGGGAGGGGTGTGGAGAGAGAGAGGGGGAGGGGTGTGGAGAGAGAGGAGGGGGTGGGAGAGAGAGAGAGGGAGGGGTGTGGAGAGAGAGAGAGGGGAGGGGTGTGGAGAGAGAGAGAGGAGGGTGTGTGAGAGAGAGAGAGGAGGGGTGTGAGAGAGAGAGAGGGAGGGGTGTGGAGAGAGAGAGAGGAGGGGTGTGGAGAGAGAGAGGAGGGGGTGTGGAGAGAGAGAGGGAGGGTGTGGAGAGAGAGAGAGGAGGGGGTGTGGAGAGAGAGAGAGGAGGGTGTGGAGAGAGAGAGAGGAGGGGTGTGAGAGAGAGAGAGGGGGTGTGGAGAGAGAGAGGAGGGGGTGTGGAGAGAGAGAGAGAGGAGGGGTGTGGAGAGAGAGAGAGAGGAGGGGGTGTGTGAGAGAGAGAGGAGGGGTGTGGAGAGAGAGAGGGAGGGGTGTGGAGAGAGAGAGGAGGGTGTGGAGAGAGAGAGGGAGGGGGTGTGGAGAGAGAGAGAGGGTGGAGGAGGTGTGGAGAGAGGAGGGGTGTGGAGAGAGAGAGAGAGGAGGGTGTGTGGAGAGAGAGAGGAGGGTGTGGAGAGAGAGAGGAGGGGTGTGGAGAGAGAGAGGAGGGTGTGGAGAGAGAGGAGGGTGTGGAGAGAGAGAGAGAGGAGGGGTGTGGAGAGAGAGAGAGGGAGGGGGTGGAGAGAGAGGAGGGTGGTGGAGAGAGAGAGGGAGGGTGTGAGAGAGAGAGAGGAGGGGGTGTGAGAGAGAGAGAGGAGGGTGTGGAGAGAGAGGGAGGGGGTGTGGAGAGAGAGGAGGGGTGTGGGAGAGAGAGGGAGGGGTGTGGAGAGAGGGGGAGGGGTGTGGAGAGAGAGGGAGGGTGTGGAGAGAGAGAGGGGAGGGGTGTGGAGAGAGAGGGGAGGGGTGTGGAGAGAGAGGGGAGGGGTGTGGAGAGAGAGGGAGGGTGTGGAGAGAGAGGAGGGGTGTGGAGAGAGAGGGAGGGGGTGTGGAGAGAGGGAGGGGGTGTGGAGAGAGAGAGGAGGGGTGTGGAGAGAGAGGAGGGGTGTGGAGAGAGAGGGAGGTGTGAGGAGAGAGGAGGGGTGTGGAGAGAGAGGGGAGGGTGTGGAGAGAGAGAGGAGGGGTGTGGAGAGAGAGAGGAGGGGGTGTGGAGGAGAGAGGGAGGGGTGTGGAGAGAGGGAGGAGGGGGTGTGGGGAGAGAGAGGAGGGGGTGGAGAGAGAGAGGAGGGGGGGGTGGAGAGAGAGGAGGGGTGTGGAGAGAGAGAGGGAGGGGTGTGGGAGAGAGAGAGGAGGGGTGTGGAGAGAGAGAGGAGGGGTGTGGAGAGAGAGAGGGAGGGGTGTGGAGAGAGAGAGAGGGGTGTGGAGAGAGAGGGAGGGGTGTGGAGAGAGAGAGGGGGGGGTGTGGAGAGAGAGGAGGGGGTGTGAGAGAGAGAGGGGGGGTGTGGAGAGAGAGGGGGTGTGGAGAGAGGGAGGGTGTGGAGAGGAGAGGAGGGGTGTGAGAGAGAGGGAGGGGGTGTGGAGAGAGAGGAGGGGGTGTGGAGAGAGAGAGGGGGGGGGTGTGAGAGAGAGAGGGAGGGGTGTGGAGAGAGAGGAGGGGTGTGGAGAGAGAGAGGGAGGGGTGTGGGAGAGAGGGAGGGGTGTGGAGAGAGAGGGAGGGGTGTGGAGAGAGAGGGAGGGGTGTGGAGAGAGAGGGGGAGGGGTGTGGAGAGAGAGGGGAGGGGTGTGGAGAGAGAGGGGGAGGGGTGTGGAGAGAGAGGGGAGGGGGTGTGAGAGAGAGGGGAGGGGGTGGAGAGAGAGGGGAGGGGTGTGGAGAGAGAGGGGAGGGGTGTGGAGAGAGAGAGGGAGGGGTGTGGAGAGAGAGGAGGGGTGTGGAGAGAGAGGAGGGGTGTGGAGAGAGGGAGGGGTGTGAGAGAGAGAGGAGGGGTGTGAGAGAGAGAGGGAGGGGTGTGGGAGAGAGAGGAGGGGGTGTGGAGAGAGGAGGGGTGTGGAGAGAGAGAGAGGGGGTGTGAGGAGAGAGGAGGGGTGTGGAGAGAGAGAGGAGGGGGTGTGGAGAGAGAGAGGAGGGGTGTGGAGAGAGAGAGGAGGGGTGTGGAGAGAGAGAGGGGAGGGGTGTGGAGAGAGAGAGGAGGGGGTGTGGAGAGAGGAGGGGGTGTGAGAGAGAGAGGAGGGGTGTGGAGAGAGAGAGGAGGGTGTGGAGAGAGAGGAGAGGGGTGTGGAGAGAGGAGGGGTGTGGGAGAGAGAGAGGAGGGGTGTGGAGACGGAGAGAGAGAGGAGGGGTGTGGAGACGGAGGGGTGTGGAGACGGAGAGAGAGAGGAGGGGTGTGGAGACGGAGGAGAGAGAGGAGGGGGTGTGGAGACGGAGAGAGAGAGAGGGGGGGTGTGGAGACGGAGAGAGAGAGGAGGGGGTGTGGAGAGAGAGAGGAGGGGGTGTGGAGACGGAGAGAGAGAGGAGGGGTGTGGAGACGGAGAGAGAGAGGGAGGGGTGTGGAGACGGAGAGAGAGAGGAGGGGTGTGGAGACGGAGAGAGAGAGGAGGGGTGTGGAGACGGAGAGAGAGAGGAGGGGTGTGGTGACGGAGAGAGAGAGGAGGGGTGTGGAGACGGAGAGAGAGAGGAGGGGTGTGGAGACGGAGACGGAGAGAGAGGAGGGGTGTGGAGACGGGAGAGAGAGAGGAGGTGGAGACGGAGAGAGAGAGGAGGGGTGTGGAGACGGAGAGAGAGAGGAGGGGTGTGGAGACGGAGAGAGAGAGGAGGGGTGTGGAGACGGAGAGAGAGAGGAGGGGTGTGGAGACGGAGAGAGAGAGGAGGGGTGTGGAGACGGAGAGAGAGAGGAGGGGTGTGGAGACGGAGAGAGAGAGGAGGGGTGTGGAGACGGAGAGAGAGGAGGGGGTGTGGAGACGGAGAGAGAGAGGAGGGGTGTGGAGACGGAGAGAGAGAGGAGGGGTGTGGAGACGGAGAGAGAGAGGAGGGGTGTGGAGACGGAGAGAGAGAGGAGGGGTGTGGAGACGGAGAGAGAGAGGAGGGGTGTGGAGACGGAGAGAGAGGAGGACAGAGGGGCAAGTTTGCTGTACTAGAAACTCCTCTCTTAGACTCAGAGGGATACAGAGCCAGCAGCCCCGTCAACCTCCACCCTGACATCAACTCCAGCCCTATACAGAAATATACCACCAGGGAAATGCGAATCGGTCAAGGCTGGGAACGCCAGGACCTGAGCTTGGGAAGAAGGGGGAGGAGGTGAAGGGGCAGACAAGGACTTGAATGGTATGTGAGGAGGATCTAATTATGCTTAATCAAAACAGACATGAGAGAATGGCACTTTAATCACAACTCGGTTATCACAGAGGATGAGAGCCCCACACCAAACATCTAAGGTTCTAACCAGCACTCTCCATTAAGAGAGGAGAACAAGCAAGTCTTAGAAAATAGGACAACAAGATACTGATCATTACAAATGTACCTATGTAAATATAACCATTTTTTGTTGTTGTCCTGATGTGTGTTGTGCAATGATGTATATAAACCCTGGATTGCTGATGCTATGTATTGGCTATTGAGAGACATTGAAGCCACCGGTCAGTCATATTGGTACTCCCCAGTAGGAACAGTGCCTCATGGGAATTAATGAAATTCTACAGTATTTCAATTAAAAAGGTTAAGGACAAAATTACATGCATTTAATTATTTTGTTTTAGTGGGGACGGTAACCTCAGTAACCTCAAAATAATTTACTTTAAGGGAATTTAAAAATATATATTTTTATGTTTAGCTTGCATAATTTCATTTTAAAGTATGCATTAAGGTGTCTTTAATAGAATAATGAGGCAAAAACAAATGTAAACATTAATAAATACATTTCTATACCTTCCAAAATATTTTTTACAGTGTGGGGGATTGGCAAAATGGAGGAACGGTGGCTTCAACACAGCACTCCCTATTAGTCATCTAGTGCATTTAAATCCCAAGGGTTGTCTCACCTGGTCATTGAGTCCCACATCCACCATCATCATCTCCCCACCGATGCTGATCCATCCTGAGCCACAGGGGTTATGGGAGTTCACCCCCCGCCGAAACCACACCTGGACACACACACACACACACTTTATAGATCTGCTCTGTAGGGTAGGCTACGGTACTGCTCTACAGACTACAACGAGGCCCAGAGTCCTTCCTGGTTCGGAGACAAGTTCAGGAAGGGGTGGAGGTTGTCTCACTTTGTAGTCCTTAGTGACGGCCCACACCACACTGACCCCCACAGCAACATGGATGGTTCCGCCCTCGTTTACTGGGGGAGAATCCACCACCACCCAGGAGGAACCTGATAGGGTAGTAAAGAAACTATTTCTACCATCATTGTGTAAAATCAATAAAAAGACAAAATATAAAGTTGACCGAACAGGGTTCTCTGGAACTCCGAGTCAAACGCTTGTGACGCAAAGTTTGCCAATCTCTAGTTCTACCAATGGTTTTAGAGGAAACCTGCCATATAGGACAAAAGCCTAAAACATGCCAAAAGAGCACACATTTTACCTGGCTTCACACCCAACAAGTCATTGTCTACATGATCCCTTCCACATAGCCAAATACATCATCAGTATACTATAAGATGGTTGTGTGGACCTAATATCACCCCATACCTGTAGGGCTGTCCAGGCAGATGCCTGTACGGACCAGTAGCTGTCCGTCCCAGAGTACAGCCCAGAGCAAGTCCCCTGGTCCGGCAGAGATCTGGGCCACCTCCCTGGGGGCCTCCACCTGCTCCCAGCACTGGCCCTCGGGGACCTGTGGCAGGATGCCACTCCTGAACCACACCTGAGAGAGGAAGCAGCTCCGCCATGGTTAGACTGAACTGTTCTTGACTCAGCTTTCCCTGGGCCTTAATCGTTATCACACTATCATGAGTGTGTGTCCACATCACCACTCAAGACTTGCGTTAACTCAACTCTTAAGGGTGGCAAGAGTTCAGACATTCTGGTTGAAATGCAAATTAATTCAGTTACTGTGTGCAGATTCTCACTATAATTTGATGATTAAGAGATAATGAAACAACATTTAATGAAGGTAGGAACACAAAGCATTTGCATATAGGCACCTCATATGACTAACTTAGAAAACCGCTGCTTTGAAAGTCTCACATTCACTGATATAAGTGACGTTGACCTCAGTCCATTATATTTCTAGTGGTGTAAATGGAAGATCTGTTCACATATTATCCCTATAGAGGAAAGTATGCTGAGAGATTCCTGGAATAGCAGATCAAGACTGGACGTAAAAGAGGAAGAACAGTCTAAGACCAAGTTAAGCAATGCATTGACAATGGATGGAGTAATGCTGCCCTCTAGTGGCCAAATGTTTGAACTGCACAATGGTCTTGTGTGCTTGTATTTGACACCTCACCAAGTTGCCAACACTGAGACTATGTTATGTTGTCATCATTAAGATATGCAGGCCTGAGTGTGCGAGTTCGTACAAAACATGAAGGTGAACAACATTCCATTTGAAAGGTATTGTTAATGTGTGTGAAGAATGGGTTTGTATGCAGGTGTATTAAGGCACAGGAAACATCATAGCAGAAGAACCTGTGATGATCAGCCACACTGACCTGTCCTTGTTGGGACACACCCCACAGGAAGTGATATCGCCCGGGTTGGTCGCTCATCTCCCAGCCTCCACAGCTAACGTCACTGAGGGGAAGAGGGGGCTGCTTGGGGTGGTCCAAGGGGATCTGAGGGGGTTCAGTCAGGAGAGGAACTGTTAAAACGAGAGTATATTTACAGGAGGTATTGTAATACCTACAGGAGTGCATGTAGCCTTCATTGGGGATCTCCTAGCCTGGTCCTAGAACAGTTTGTGCTGTCTTCCCAAATGCTATGGTCATTGTCACATGTGAGTTGGCAAGACAAATAGACCAGGCTCGGGAAAAGATCTCGCACAGAAACTAATGGTGGACGACATATGCTCACAATTAGGTGAAGTGGACCAATCAAGTCATGTTGTGGGCCAACATACTGTACCTTAGTCCAAGAGCCTCTGGCTTTGTATATCCTGTCTCTAATCCATCGCCTGCGACAAACACACGAGTTCCACTTCTTCTCTCTGGAGAAGTTAGCAGGAAAGTCCACTGCATACTCCCAGCCCTAAACACACAGATGTGTGCGCACACACACAAAACGCACACAATTAAGCTGTAGAGTAATAGAGTTCAGAGGTCAGCAGTTGGCCCGACTCAATCAACAGCCGTGTGTTTTAATGAATCCAAGGCTTTCGAGTGCACTACTTTTCAGTAGGACCTATAGGGCTCTGGTCAAAAGTAGTGCACTAGGGAACAGGGTACCGTTTGAGAATCACTCCATAGCTTCATTGAGCACCTCAAAGTCTGCTACCCCAGACTTGTTGTGCAATTGTTGGCATTCCAACTTCCAGTCTCTCACCCCAGTTTCAATGGGGTCTCCTCCAGCGCAGACCTGGTCAACGTACCAGTCCCCCTCCCACTCCCAGCTGTTTGAGGGCAACAGGAAGCTGTGAAGCGGCTGGGCGGTCCCCCCTGTGAGGTCACTCCAGGCCCAACGGTCAGTGGGCAGCAGCACGTCAGTGAAGCCGTCCACTGGGTTCCACCTCTGAAACCAAACAAACAGTTTTGTAAGGTAGAATTGAACATACAGACACTAAGCAAGCATGTGCATATGCAGGCACGCACACACACATGTTTAAATAAGTAAATGTTGGCAGAGGTGACATGGCATTATCACAATACCTGGTTCTCATATGTCTCCTCTCGATAGCGAATTGGCACCTCCCCAGGGTCGATATTGAGGTAAACATGGTGGTCACAGCCAATTCCCCAGCTGCACCTCTGTCCAGCGGTAACACGCTTTAGTTCCAGGAGGGTGTCCTCGTCACGCTCCCAGCGCCCTCTGGTGGTGGATAGGCTGTACACCTTCCCGTATACGTCCACTGCCCATAGGAGCGAGCTGGACATGATGAGGCCTGATGATAAACACGGGGGCAGTTTATAATCCTCTCACTCCACTGGCCCGGCCATTACCGTAACACAACATTGCTCTGTGCTGAGCGTTGTCTAGACTCTTAATGGACTGATTAGATTAGCCACAGTTAGAATAATGAGCCAGATATTTCATTGGTTGTATAAATCTGAAGCATGAGGGTAGTGTTTCCACTACACCAAAATGTGGTGATGTGAGGAAGCCAAGGCAGTAGGAGAAGATGGAGGGAGACGGATTTTTAGCCAGCATTCTGCTAACTCTCATTGATTAAACATTTGATCGGAATACAGTTCTGAACACAAAACTAAAATCTGTTAAGAACAGAGTGGACTAAGTTTTGTAGAGTTATTGCACACTTGCACTTCACATAGTAGGCGTTCCCTAACGAAAAAATGCAAATGCACGCTAGAAAACGCCAATAGGACCTCGCTAGCTGGTGCTTGGCTCTGCCCACCACCTTGTTTGTTCTGCCCACTATGATTTATTTGCTCCCATTGGAAATGACAGTCTGGTCTATCGTGGGTTAGTTATACAAATCTTTGGCTTAGCGGTCAGCAGATTTGTTTTCTACAGTCAGTGTTTTATTCCAGTAGCCTACCTACTAGCCCAAGAATGTGCTCTTAAGTGTTGTCGAGCCTAACGTTACTCCTTAAGGTCCAAGTACCTTGTCTGTTATCAGGAGGTCGACTGACTGGCAGCCGAAACAGCCATGTGAATCGATGCTCAATTGTGATACGGTTCTAGAAACATAACGCCATTTACTTTCATATCAAAAATACATTTTTAGAAATGCAAAATATACACTTACTGTACACTTGTTTTAAACGGCTTTGTCACAGTTGAAGCCTCTAGTATTTTTCAGTTGTAACACGTTTCTCGCAGCCTTCTTCCGTTGGGCCTACACACAAGTGTTTGGAGCACACTACACAGTTAATTACCACAGGTGGTCGCCTTCATCTCCGGTAAACACGTGCTGCAACGTGGAGATACGGCCGTGTGGGAACACTAAACACTATAAATACTGGGAATGGGAAAATTGGATGTGTCATCGGTGCCAATGATATGCTGTCAACGGTGTGGACCGGCTGCTTAAACATTTAGAGTAGCCTGGTTGTGTGGATTTCATAGCCTGTGGCACCGGGGAATAACAGAGTAAGGAGCAGCTTGCACCTGAATAACGAAAACCGATCAACGGTTGTCAATGGACACTGATAAGACGCGTCATGATATCAGACACCCAGGTGCGTTAAAACCGGACACCTGCCATGCATGTTGATGCACCCCAGCCTGGAATGAAATTCAATATCAATAGGAAAATTGAAATATTTCGGGCAACCGACTGTGGTTTGAGGTGATGACAAACAGCAAAACATAACTTCAATGCATCTAGTCCTGTCCTGCAAAGTGTCACTGACTTGATAGACTCCACTTTCGTCCTGTCCCCGAACACATCATCCAATATTCCGTTACAACAGCAATATAGATGCCCTACTTACTCTCTTTGCCCGTGTTTGTAGGTTTAGCTGCATTTAGTGGGCCAAATCATCCACCCGATTATTCTACTCTATGCGCTTTTTATTCCCATTCTGAAGGTATAATGTCTCGTTCCAAATCCACAACAGGAAATGGAGGAACTGTTACTCGGATTGGCTGACATTCTGCAGGTGTCCCGAATCTCGTCTTTTGATTGGACAAACTGCGTGGGCTTGTATATTTTTCCGACGGCTACAGCTGTTTGACGGAGAAGTGGAGAGACGCGCACATATCGCCTTCTACAGGAATCTTAATTATTGATTCCGCACAAGTTAGGTGTAAATAATTAAACAGTAGGTAGGTTTTAGTTGACTCAATAATTATGTATCATAATCAAGATATTTGCATGCCCAATGTCTTCAAATAGACCATGGGGCAATATTTGTTATTGTTAGTGAGCTACTACAGTGACATGATAGTTATTATGTTTTAGGCTACACTCTTTATCAAATTGGGAGGCTATATCAATATGTTAATAGGAATTGTGACAACACAAGAAAAAGGCAGTGGAACTGGCGTCGAGGTCCAGAGTTGAGTTTGAAGGCCATATAGCCTTGATATGGGCCTGGAGTTGCCACTGCATGCAATTAATTCAATAGGGCATGCCTATTATGTAGACATATAATACGCATTATATTATGAGCTGTATGCCTAACGTTACATTTGGTCATACAGCATGTAATAATTGTTGTGCAGAAGATGATTTAGGTGAAATAAACCAATACTGTTGTGTGGGTCTAATTTAGTACAAAGTTTGAATAATAGCCTAATATGCATACATTTTCCAATACTAGAGAGAAGTTCTTGCTACAGCACAGCGCTGGAGGTTTATATGTTGTTGGGTTGCCACTTTAAGAAGCGCTGGGTGCGTTTGAGTGGTAAGGCTAAGGCAGTGGTCAACCTTTTCTAAGTCAAGATCACTTTCTGAGTCAAAATGCCGAGATCTACCGCTCTGATTTTTTATTTACATGACTTAAAAAATGTAAGCCTATGCAACATTAAGCAATTAATAGCAGTACTGTAGCGATGAGGCTGTGCGGTAAGCTATAGGACCAATACATTATCACCACATACTGGCTTTGCTTGAATTTGCCAGTGTTGTTCTGGACATTTAAACAAATATATATTTCAAAATGTGAGGTAGTGTATATGATCACACCGGTAATAGATCCATTGTTATATTACTTGTGAGGCACAGCTGAGTGAGCATGCATTTAAACAATTTGCTTTTTATTTTACTGGGCTTATGGTGCCTGCATCTGATGGTCAGTCTCAGCGGAGGGAGAGAGCAGCAGACTGAGGGTCCGTTTCTCAACATCCCTCCGCTCTCCCTTTCCTCCACTGACACTGGCCAAAAAGAGACACTGTTTTCCAGCTGATGGCGGAACTAGAGTCGCACCACAATATTTCTGCCTCATGCACAAATTCATGTTGTTACTCCTATGAACAGAGAACGTGAAATATTCCTTGATATTAAAAAAGACCCAAGCCGCTAATAATAATAAAAAACAACCCAAGCCTATAGATACACTTCCCTACTCATTCATTACTGCTGCACTGCTTGTTGTAGAGCTGAGTGGAAATAGGAAGAACGCGCATTTTATGGGTTATAAAAGTGTTGAATACAAAGTGTTGACAGTGCTGAGTAAGAACTTAAAAACTCACTCATAAAAACAGCAGCTCTTTGCTGTATTCGTTGACAGTCTCTCTATAGTCCTTGTTTTAAACGTTTTGAAATCTCACAGTATCAATTTTGCCGTAGCTTTCTATAATGCATCCTAAAATGCTGTGCAGACTTGGTCATCTGAGCAATCTGATTGGCCAGCGATGGTATAGTGCACTTGATTTCCTCTCCAGGCCCACCAGGAAGATAGAGTTTGTACCTTCAGACACATGAAATGACAACAGTTTGCCAACCCGGCGCGCAGGGCAGCTGAATTGTCTGCACCTACCACCAACAGCCCGAGACTAATACAAGCAAATAGGATCACAAGGCTTTATTGTTGTTGTTTTTTTACATAAATGTTTGGCGATCGACTAGAAACTGCCTTGGAGATCGAGAAGTCAATCGTGATTGACTGGTTGGTGACCACTGGGATAAGGAAAACGACTGTAGACGAAATTCGAGGAGTGAAGTCTGGGGAATTGCATCTGCGAAAGCCGAAAGTTGGACACTAATGTGGTTTTCCAACAGCAAGGCTCAGATCAACATGGCAGTGTTGCCATTATTTAAAAAAGGTTTTCTTTATAATGTTGAAATAAACATGTATCTAACCCCCATAGCACACACTCATCAACTGAAATCATAATATAATATTATGTGTGTATATTGTACAGTCAATTAGTGAGAGAGAACCTCAAATATCACATTTATTTGTATACTGTAAAATTTAAATTACACACAGCCTCAAATAGCCACCTGTCCCTTTTAATAGCCATCAGGGCAACTTAACACATTAGAGCAAAGGTCTAAATTAATTGCTTACTAGTTTACCATTAATGTTTTGAGGTGTAATGTTTGATTTGTTACATTAACTATATTAAATTATATTAACTAAATAAGTAAGGACTTTTGCCCTCTTGTGGCGAAAGTAGGAACTGCCGAAAATGCACAGTCAAAGATGATAATTATTCTGTCAAGGACATTTTTTAATTTTTTAAATAGAGGCAATTTAAGACAAAGGAAACGTGACAAATTGTGTCAATTATAACATATTAGTGCAGGATAATAAGATTGATTAAAATGCTGGAAGTGAACGCTGGAATTAAACAATTAACTATGCAAATATGCAAAAGCAGCAAATAAGCACCTGTTGTGTTCAGTAATTTAAGCAAATAAACAACCGGGCTATTAATTGAAGTTTTAAGGTATATCACCTGTACACACAACTTGTTAAATATGTTCCTGTTTCAGTCATGTCTTTGAACACGTTTGCATGGGTAAAAAACAACATCCAAATGATTGGTTGACCTATGCAGGCGATGGTTGCATGAAGTTGGTGAAAAACAACTGCAAAAACTTGCAGTCAAAACTTCATAGGCACAAGTCAGACAATTTGTACACCCAGAATGCAACAGACTTTGGTCACCGACTTGACAAATGTGATCTGCTCGAACGCGCCCCCTTCCTCCGCACATAGGCGTTCCGGAGCGCATCACATGATTTGAGTCTTGTGACAATCCAGACAGAAAGGGAAAACGAGTTCCGAGTTTACAACAGTTTTTTAGTGTGCTCGAGAGTGATTGGAGAGGTTCTTTTGACAAAAAATGACATAATGAGGTGATACGATGGCGATATTTTAGACATTTCCCTCTTTTTTAAATAAGCATCCTCCCTTTAGACTGAACAGTCCGCGAGTGTTTCGGGTGGTGCAGTCAGGGACAAAGTTGGCACATGGAGAGAGGCGATAACTTAAATTTTTGCGCGTCGTGTTTTCTTAGTTTTTTTTACCCATCCGTGCCTGCAAAAGTCGTATGACTCGAGGCAACACCGACTAAGTAAATCCAATTTGTGTGGGAAGAAGAGGGCCAGCCAAGGCAAAGAAAGAGAACGAAAACTTGAGGACGCAACAGATATGGACAGCAAACCTCTTCTCCAAGACCGTCCTCCCGCTTATGCTAACGTCGTCCCGGGGGCGTATGAATATGGCCAGCAGCACAATTATGGAGCTATCCCCGCCCCAACCCCTGCACCCCCGGGCTTTCAACAGCCGCCGCCATATCAGTACCCCACTGGCCCAGGCAAGTAGATCACATTGTAGGGTTGTTACCTAACGTCCAAAGCCAGCTCCTGAACTATGACGTCGTTACGCGCCGATGTGCTGGAACCGCCATAACGTAACTTTTTTATTTTAAGTTGCATGAACTTGCTGACATTTCTAGAGTAGCTTCCACACTGTAGACTGTAATACCAATACACATTTGGCTGGATGCTTATATTTATCATATTTCACACATGTACAAGTGTGTATTATAGTTGTCTATGCTCTGTACAGGGTACTGGGTTCGTTATTTTACTAGTGGCAAATACTGTATATTCCCTTGCCTCTCTTGGCTGACTGAAACGGAAACTGACTCATGACTTCCCCTTGTAGTTCAGATCTAGCCTAATTCAACCTCAAACTCCTCTCCCCTTGTCCTACCACAGGGTTCCAAGAAGGCCCCAGTGCACAGATGGGTCCAGCCATAGCCCAGCAGCCCTACCCTGGCACATACACCATCATCCAGCCCTCCGTGGTGGTGGTGGGGGGCTGCCCAGCCTGCAGGTGAAACACCAGACCCAAACAGCACACGCATAGTGGGGAAGCGTACTGTATGTTGGGAGGGGCACAGAATTCAGTACAACAGTATTGTATCTATGGAGGGGGAACTGTCTGCATTTCTGGCAGCCTTCAATTCAGTCTTATTGTTTTATTATATTTTAGTAAAGTAACCTTTGACTGCTCAGTTCATTTTATAGGTCACATACACATATTTAACAGATGTTATTGTGGGTGTAATGAAATGCTTGTCTTCCTAGCTACAACAGTAGCTAACAATTAACAACAATACACACATCTCAAAGTAGAATAATGGAATGAAGAAATATATAAATATTAAGAGGAGTTGGTTGACATCACAGGATGCACAACATATGATGTCACAGGGTTATGTTATGGTCTATCTTTTTGAGAGAGAAAACATAGAAACCTGCTGTTTTCACATATGTTGACGTTGGGGTGATGCTGGAGATGACGAATGAGTTTGGAAAGTGTTGAAATGTTCCATTAAGCTGTTGTCAAAGAGCTGAACTCTCTGAAAGCCACAGGGGGGAGTAATGCTATAACAAGCGTGTAACTAAGGTGATTTAGAAGGAAGAACATTGTTTGAAACCTTGAGATGAACCACAGTTGAAGGGGGAACCAGATTTGTAGTCTGTGCATGTGATAAATACAATTTGATCTGATTTGGGAGAAGGTGTAGGGGTCTGCCAAACCAAGACGTGTAGGGGTCTGCCAAACCAAGACGTGTAGGGGTCTGCCAAACCAAGACGTGTAGGGGTCTGGTACGTGTAGGGGGGTCTGCCAAACCAAGACGTGTAGGGGTCTGCCAAACCAAGACGTGTAGGGGTCTGCCAAACCAAGACGTGTAGGGGTCTGCCAAACCAAGACGTGTAGGGGTCTGCCAAACCAAGACGTGTAGGGGTCTGCCAAACCAAGACGTGTAGGGGTCTGCCAAACCAAGACGTGTAGGGGTCTGCCAAACCAAGACGTGTAGGGGTCTGGCAAACCAAGACGTGTAGGGGTCTGGCAAACCAAGACGTGTAGGGGTCTGCCAAACCAAGACGTGTGTAGGGGTCTGGCAAACCAAGACGTGTAGGGGTCTGGCAAACCAAGACGTGTGTAGGGGTCTGGCAAACCAAGACGTGTAGGGGTCTGGCAAACCAAGACGTGTAGGGGTCTGGCAAACCAAGACGTGTGTAGGGGTCTGGCAAACCAAGACGTGTATAGGGGTCTGCCAAACCAAGACGTGTGTAGGGGTCTGCCAAACCAAGACGAATCAGTAGGCTAATCTGCCATCAAGGAAGCCTTTTCACTGTCAATCAATAGTGTTCCTGTGGTGAACAGGTGGTTTCCATGTGTCAAATGACGGCTATCTTCTGCTCCATCTGTGTCTAAAGGATGTTCCACAGCATAGCTGCATGTGAGAGTGAGCAGTGGTTTCACTTTGTCTGATCATGGTAACAGTATTGCTTGGAACACAGACGTGTGACTGATACAACACTGTAGATACAACATCCTCAGTGTCCGCTGCTTGGAACACAGACGTGTGACACTTTGTCTGATACAACATCCTCAGTGTCCGCTGCTTGGAACACAGATGTGTGACAGGAGAGAGAAAGTTGTTTGAATGTCTGATACAACATCCTCAGTGTCCGCTGCTTGGAACACAGACTGACATTTGAGAGAGTGGACACAGCAGTGGTTTCACTTTGTCTGATACAACATCCTCAGTGTCCTGCTTGGAACGTGTGACATGTGACAGGAGAGAGGAAGTTGTTTGACTGTCTGATACAACATGCTCAGTGTCCGCTGCTTGGAACACAGACGTGTGACAGGAGAGAGGAAGTTGTTTGACTGTCTGATACAACATCCTCAGTGTCCGCTGCTTGGAACACAGACGTGTGACAGGAGAGAGGAAGTTGTTTGACTGTCTGATACAACAAGTGGTTTGACTGTCTGATACAACATCCTCAGTGTCCGCTGCTTGGAACACAGACGTGCTTGACAGACGTGTGGAGAGAGGAAGTGGTTTGACTGTCTGATACAACATCCTCAGTGTCCGCTGCTTGGAACACAGACGTGTGACAGGAGAGAGGAAGTTGTTTGACTGTCTGATACAACACTGTGTCTGAACAACATCCTCAGTGTCCGCTGCTTGTGACAGGAGAGAGGAAGTGGTTTGACTGTCTGATACAACATCCTCAGTGTCCGCTGCTTGGAACGTGTGACACTGTCTGATACAACATCCTCACGTGCTTGGAACACAGACGTGTGACAGGAGAGAGGAAGTTGTTTGACTGTCTGATACAACATCCTCAGTGTCCGCTGCTTGGAACACAGACGTGTGACAGGAGAGAGGAAGTGGTTTGACTGTCTGATACAACATGCTCAGTGTCCGCTGCTTGGAACACAGACGTGTGACAGGAGAGAGGAAGTGGTTTGACTGTCTGATACAACATCCTCAGTGTCCGCTGCTTGGAACACAGATGACGTGTGACAGGAGAGAGGAAGTTGTTTGACTGTCTGATGTCCGCTGCTTGGAACACAGGTAGTTGTTTGACGTCTATCATGAGTCAGACGTGGTCTTGTATGAAAAATGGTCACGTGTGACAGGGAGAGGAAGTGGTTTGACTGTCTGATACAAAAAATGGTCTGTCTGATAGGGTCGTGTTCTTTAGGTCATACAATGGAAGACGTTTGTCCTAATAAACATTTAAATGTTTCGCAACGGAAAAGGAGTGTTTCTTATTGGACAAGTCAAGGTAGTCGTTCCTGTTTGTCTGTTTCATTCCGTTTGGTGCCTAATGAACATGACTCGGCAGCTGTAGTGTCCGTCTTGTGTTGATTTAGTAAAAATAAAAAATAAATCACATTTAGTGTTTTTAAAATGAACATAATAGTCTAATTGATGATAGAATACACTAATGGCACGTTTCCATTGAGACTTTAAACCAGTGTTTGGTGTAAAAACAGACTTGTTTTCACTTCTGAGGCCTGGACCACAAAGTCAAATAATAGCGCCTGATTTCTAGGAGTGTTAGTTTGTCAACACTAGATTGACGGTAGAGGGAGGCGGCTTGTTTTAGTTTGTCACCACTAGATTGACGGTAGAGGGAGGGTCACCACTAGATTGACGGTAGAGGGAGGCGGCTTGTTTTAGTTTGTCACCACTAGATTGACGGTAGAGGGAGATGGAGATGGCTTGTTTTAGTTTGTCACCACTATTTGCATTGCCAGGTTCACTAAAGGGTTCTAGTCCAGTTTGTGGCCTTGGCACACTCTGATACTCAGCTGATAAGCAGTGGCGGTGTAAACACACCCATGGCATGTACATGGCACACAGCAGGGCAGGCGCAGGCAACACACACACACACACACACACACACACACACACACACACACACACACACACACACACACACACACACAGCAGGAAAAACGTCAAAGTCCACACTACATTTGCTCTCCACCTGTTGTTGCTCACATATTTTTTCTGTCCACCATTTCTTCTAGAAACGGTTCTAACTAGAGGAAGTAGAGCTACAACTGGAAGTTAACCTAAGTCTCCTAACCTGCTACGAAAAAAGTTAAGGTTAGGGATATGGTTGGGGCTGGCGAAAATGCTCTCCTAACCTGCTGTAAAAAGTAACTTCTGGTAGCTGCACTCCCTCTAGTCACAAGGCTTATTGAAATACAGTGTTTGTCTGATTTGAACACACCATGATGTGATTGTGATGGGCCAGTAGGTGTATAGTGTGATCACTACAGTTCAACATCTAGACATATTTGGGTCTATACAATGTAGATTTCCTCTAAGGGGAGTTGACAGATGCATTGGACGTGATGCTAGTCAGCCAACACGTGGAGTCATAAGACCAGACAGTAGTTCCTGCTTGCTGTTAACCCCTGCAGCTCTGTTCCTTCTAGTAGCCACTCTGTTCAGGGGAACCCACAGTTAACTCTCCATGTGATTCCCCAGGTCACACAGTGAGACCACATAACAGGGTTATGATTATGTTCACGGCTCATACATCTAATAGCACTGCATCTCCAACACCATTACCATGGGAACCTAGAAAGCCCAGAGACACAATGAGTGCTGGAAAGTATAGGCTACTTCTTATTCTCTCTCCTTATTAGTTATTTGTCCTGTGGTGACTGGACACACAACAACAACAGAATGGTTCAATCTCTACACCAATAGGTGCTCCTTTTCCTGCTCGTGGTTTTTGGGAGGTGGGTGCATTGACCAGAGTTTTCTCAGTCCTAAAAATGCTTTCTGGGGTGGATGGGAATTTATTTGCTAATTGATGAGTTACATTTTTTTTTTTTTTATATGTTGTTACGTTTATGATCATTTTTAAATAACATCTCATAAACCACACAAATCCTTACTTATTGGCAAACATGTTTTTGCTCAGGTGGCCCCTTTTTTGCTGGAGAGCATCACCAGAGGAGAGCATCACCAGAGGAGAGCATCACCAGAGGAGAGCATCACCAGAGGCCAACATTCTATCTCTTTAATGTGTGCCTTCATCTTTTTTCAGAGTGGGCGTGCTGGAGGATGACTTCACCTGCCTGGGGATCATGTGTGCCGTCTTCTTCTTCCCCCTGGGGATCCTCTTCTGCCTGGCACTGCGCCAGAGGAGATGCCCCAACTGTGGCGCCACCTTCGGGTAGAAGGACCAACCTGTAGCTCGTCCTCTCAGCCCAGCTGGATCTTATAACTTTGTTGTTTAGAATTGTTACACACTGAGAATGCCAGGTATTTTCTATACAACAATTAAGTAGTCGCCACAATGAACTTAATTCTGATATGATAGAGGTGCATGTAAAAACCTACATTTGTACATGGTAGAATATACTTTGGTAGTATTATCTAGTGAAGAAGCCTGATCTTTGTCCATCTACTGCTGGTGCCTTTATTACGCTATAGAGCAGAAAGCAGGGGCCATATTCCACAAAGCGTATCAGAAAATATCCTGGATCCTGTTTCAAGACCAAAAAATCTCCCAGCTCAGAGTAGGTTTTATGAGGGTAAGTTACTGCTCAGACAGACTCTGAGCCAGGAGAAAAATCACCTCAAAAGTTTCTCCGTTGGTAATCACCACAGTTTGAGGTACCGCAAAAGAAGGATAGTGATGATGCTCATTGACATTGTTGCAAATGATGAGGAATAACCAATCACGACGAGGCACTGAGACGGTACAGCACGCTTCAGACAACATCTGCCTGACACGATCGCTTTGTCCACTTGTAATTTAGCCTAATATGTTGCTTTGCATATGTTTAGAATAATGTGATGGGAATATTGCACTGAATCAGTTTGACAGTTAAAATATGAACGTTATGTCAGCACTCTTCTGTTCAACAAATCTAAGGCATCAAGTCACTTGTTGATAATGTTGCATAAAGCTTTTCAAAAAGGTCTAGTTTTACCGAACACAAAGTTAATATAGGCTGTAGATGTCCAACCCATAGACACGGCTAGTTTTACCCAACACAAAGTTAATATAGGCTGTAGATGCCCAACCCATAGACACGGCTAGTTTTAACGTGATATTGCGCTCCAAAGGGATAACTTTAAATGACATGTAGGTTCATGGAATAATTGAAAGAGAACAGTGTGATGGTTTATTACCTAGTGGTTGTAAGTATTTAGGCGCAGGCTGTCATGTGAATGAAGCCTTGTGAAATCATTGTCAAAAGTACAAGGTGTACATTATTATGGGTTGATCGTATAGAAATATCAAACACTGTCAACTCCAAAGCAACTGCCTGTCTGGCGCAGGAAGCACTGCCTTTTTCTATTACCAAGACACCTGTTGGTAACTCTCAGCTGGTTAGGACAGCTCATGGGGTCTCCTAAATATCTCTTGGCGAGGTGGGGGACTGTTATGACTAAAGAAGCTTCCTGCATAGCTTTTATTTTTACCCATAAGCGTAGGAGGAAAATGTCTCTGCACCAACGACCAAATGTTTTACTCTGAGATGCTTTGTGGATACGGCCCCAAGGCGCATATTCAACAAGTGCATCCGAGTAGGAGATCTAGGATCAGGTCCTCCCTGTCCATATAAACCTTGTGCATTATGATTTAAAAGCCAAACTGATCCTAGAGGCTCTTTGTGATAGAGGCCCAGAAAGGGATTGTGATCATTATGTGGCTCAAGATGTGGATCAATAACAAATCATTTACTTGATAGAATTCCTTTGTTTTGTCATGTTCAATCAAACGGAGGCACAAGTAGATTTTGTGCTCAATGTTAAATTCCAATTGCGCCACACCTGGGAATTGTTCAGTTCTGCCACTCCTGAAGCGCCTTCTGTTTCATGTTGTCACATTTTAGGATTAATTATATCTTTTTTAAAGGAGACTCATTACGTTGGGAGATGGTTCGTCACTGTACAGGTATATGACTATAAGGAAATGACCCATCGAGCGAGAGCCTCTTTAAATAACCCTTTTGAACCTCTTGAGAATGCTGCCCCCACTCAGTCTAGGCCAGTGTCGCAGATATCTTTTCCCAGCTCGACTGGCTGGGGAAGGGTTTTAAACGTAACACTGAGACATCAGCTGTCCCAAACTGAGACGCAAAATTTGTCATTGAGCTGTTGTCTGTTCTGGTTTATTTTTATTCTGGGGCCATGTCATATTTTCACAGGTATGATTCTGATTGATGGCTTTTATATAGGTCTGCAGACCTCAGCGCTTCTTATTGGACAAGACCAGGTAGTCCCTCCCTGTTTCAGTCCATTTTCTACCGTTTGCTGCCTAATGAATAGGGGTCTCTGTTCCAGTGTCCTTTAATGTCACTATAGCATACCACTTAGAATGCATGCCCAATAAAAATGTACGTCCTAAGTAGTGTGGAAATTTGGACATAGGTTGAAGCGCCCTACACAGGCTCTGCAGGAGTTCACCCAGGTCCTACACAGGCTCTGCAGGAGTTCACCCAGGTCAAGTCGGGCACCACGTCTTTGACCTACAACCAAGCAGACTCAGCCAAGGGAGGGAGGAAAAGCATGCAGACAGTTTTTTGCATAATACAAGCAGGTTGACGTGTATAACCTCTGGATAATCTGTAGCCATTTTAGTATTCTTCTCCGTGACAACTCAGCCTCCTGCAATCCTCCCAACAATAGACAATCAACTGAGAATGTCTCTATGTACCCATACGTCTCTCCACCAGTAGTGTATTGTCCATGTCATGTAATAAAATGGGGTCATATATTGGGGGGTGTATTTTACATGGATCTGCTTTGAAACACTACGCACGCCATCATGATTGAGGTCCTTATTTTTTCTAAAAGAGTTATTGTAAATAAAGAACCATGAGTGCGGTACATGTCTCGGCTGATCTTTTAAAACTTTTCCTGGCCTGTATTCATAACGCGTCTGGAAGTAGGAGTGCTGATCTAGGATCAGGTCCCTCTTTCCATATAATATTATGGTCTAAACAGCTCAACTGACACTAGATCAGTGCCCAATCACTTTGTAGAAGACAACCCTGTTCCTGTTCAATTCAACCCCAGTTGTAACTAACCGGATTCCGTTTTTCAACCAGTTAATTATTAGAAACAGAGCTGACATCCAGAGTTGATCATGAATGTGATCTCTGCAAACATCAGGGAAATTGCCTTTAAAAAGGTGTATTAACAGTGTGCCTTGGATTGAAACCTGGCCTTTCTAGTTATATTGTTAACTGTTATATTATTGGTCATAACATTTATAATTTACCATTTTTATTTTTTATAACCTTTAACTAGGCAAGTCAGTTAAGAGCTAATTCTTATTTTCAATGACGGCCTAGGAACAGTGGGTTAACTGCCTGTTCAGGGGCAGAACGACAGATTTGTACCTTGTCAGCTCGGGTTTGAACTTGCAACCTTCCGGTTACTAGTCCAACGCTCTAACCACTAGGCTACCCAATAACAATTTACAAAGAGTTGAAATAACGAGAAGACAAACAGTAAAATATACTGAACAAAAATATAAATGCAACAATTTCAAAGATTTTACTGAATTCAAGTATAACATCTCCTTCACATAGTTGATCAGGCTGTTGATTGTAGCTTGTGAAATATTGTCCCACTTCTTTTCAGTGGCTGTGCGAAGTTGCTGAATATTGTTGGGAACTGGAACATTCTGTTGCACATGTCGATCCAGTGCATTAAAATTGCCATCGATAAAATGTAATTGTGTTCATTGTCCGTAGCTTATGCCTGCCCATACCATAACCCCACCGCCACCATGGGGCACTCTGTTCACAATGTTGACATCAACAAACCACTCGCCTACACGATGCGTCTGCAGTTGTGAGGCCGGTTGGGCGTACTGCCAAATTCTCAAAAATGTTGTTTGAGGCTGCTTATAGTAGAGAAATTTACATTTTATCTGGAAACTGTTCTGGTGGACATTCCTGCAGTCAGCATGCCAATTGCACGCTCCCTCAAAACTTGAGACATCTGTGGCATTGTGTTGTGACAAAACTCCACATTTTAAAGTGGTCTTTTATTGTACCCCAGCACAAGGTCCACCTGTGTAATGATCATGCTGTTAAATCAACTTCTTGATATGCCACACCTGTCAGGTGAATGGATTATTTTGGGAAAAGAGAAACGCTCACTAACAGGGATGTAAATACATTTGTGCACAACATTTGAGAGAAGTACGTTTTTTATGCATATGGAATATTTCTGGAATCTTTTATTTCAGCTCATGAAACATGGGACCAACACTTTACATGCCTCGTTTACATTTTTGTTCAGTGTATATTTGTTTATTTTCATACAGCAACGTTCCAAACTCAGGGAATAGGCAAGGCAGACCAAAGAAAAATGATACAATTATCCACTAGGTTGAAAATGCCTTCCATGAAGCATGAAGATAAAAGCAAAATGGCTGCACGGTCTATGGGAGGTTATGAGTTCCATTTAACCATGTCCACAGCACTACTGGCTCATATTCATTAGGAAACGTAATGGAAAACGCTTTAAAACAGTTGATTTTTTTATATCAAACAATAAGAAACATTCCCTCAAAGGTTTCAGTCTGCTTTCTTCCGTTTGGTGCCTAATGAACATGACCCGGGCTACTTGAATAACAGACAGGTGAGAGACGTTTCACAGAATGATTACTGTTGGTATATAGAGTTAAGGTAAACAGGTCTCACATCTTCCACTAGTAACAGCAGCACTGTATGAACACTTAACTGAAAAACCAATCAGCAAAATGACAATGACACACTCAACCAATCAAATTCGTTGTACACTTCTTGGAAGGAGTTGAGGGGAAAAAATGATGTGCGCTTCCCTTGAATGAGTATGCTTATATTCGACAGTCACTAGCAGTTGGTCTTTAGTTATGATAGCAACAATGCAATTTTACATATCATATTTGAGATACATCAACAATAACGAGCAACACTACCATAAGGACCTCCGTAGATTGTGATGCATAGGTCCCGTATTGTATACATTCATTTATCTACTGCCCTATGGCAACTAACATTTTTTGACGAGTGATTGAAGCAAAAAAAAAAAAAGACTCAAATACATTCTGATATTTCAACGCCCCAAATCTCAGGCTTCCTCGACTCCTTTTCACACACGCCCAGCGAGAACACATGTAGTATGTCGCCACTCATCATCACCGACAAAAATAGGTCTAGAAAATCTATATATGTGCATCTGTTTACATAAATAAATCCTCCCACCTTCTCAGGGAGAGCGTTTGCAGCAGTAGGGCAACTGTGTATTAGACAATGTCATTTCTAATGGCATCTGTAGTAGTGAAATGACTGGATCTTCAGCACAGCAGCCCACAGTGTCAAGTTGTCCCGTACACTAGTGTCCGGCCCTGGGTCCATCCGCCTGGAGGAGGGGGACAGCATAGGGTGATGCCCAGCTGGAGGTGCCGCTCCTGTGTAGAGGTGGACAGGAGGGTGGGTCTGGAGGTTTAGATGACTGGGCCTGAGCGGTCATTGGTGACTGTGGGACGTAGCTTGACTGCGGTGAACGGGTTCCCTCCCCTAAGGAGACAGACGGGTTAATGCTGGTCGATGATTTTATGACACTTGGGCCCTATTTGAACCAACCTAACACAATGGTAAATGTTAGCACTGGTGGTAACGTTACAGCTTTGGGGTGGGTCAAAAATACTTTAGCTATTTTCACACCCGGAATTCTGGACACAGTAGGTGGCAGTGGCACGAGCAGGCTGGGTCAATCAGAACGTGCTCCATGCCTAAATATGTGTTGCTTCAAGTTGTGGATTTATGGTATCTATGTATTATGTTGTCATCAACTCCAATTGGAATGTTAGTCCGTATGGCCTCGTTCATTAAATAGTCTGCCCCATATTTGCTAAATATATTGAACATGTTTGCAGTCCACATTGTTCTAGTTGCATTTCTTAAAAACATAGTTAATCATAGGCTATAGCTGATATAGGGGATAGGCCATTTAATATAGGGGCTAGGCCATTTAATATAGGGGCTAGGCCATTTAATATAGGGGCTAGGCCATTTAATATAGGGGCTAAGCCTGCTGTTAATTGCAGTCTGGACATACCAAATGTAGACAATAAGCAAGATTCAATTCACCAGGCTATTGATAAGGCCTAAAAAGACAGTGTATAAAATTAAACAATTTGTTATAATAGATGTAAAGTCCCCTGTTTTGGGGACCTGAGTGGTTCTGGTACCGGTTCTAACCGACATTTATAAATGGATATGTGGACACCATAGATTGAAATATGTATTTTACAAGGAAATCTTAGTCGTTGATAAATTGACTATACTATATTTAGAAAGCATATAAGTCATTTCAAGCCTTATTCATACCGTTTTGTTGAATAGGAAATACATCACATTAAATATTTCATATTTGTATCATATTTGTACTGTGTACTTGAGCTTCTGTCCTGAGAAGTGACTACACCTCAGCAATTTATAACTACATTTACCAGAAAGGGGAGATTTGAACCTTAGAGTCTGCAGTACTAGTTATTGTTTATGGCCCTCTCATACTAAATAATTACTTCTGGAGATTACGTAGATTACATTTTTGATTACATTACAGCTTGGTGAATCTCTTTAATACGTTTGGTTTAGAATCAAATTAAACAAAAAACTATACAGTTTTTTAAAATAAAAAACAATATTTCGCAATAATATTGGGTCAGAAACATATAAATCACTTCTCTCGTTCCATGGCCCTGTTTACACACGCAGGCCTGGGTCAGAAACATATCATAAATCACTTCTCTCGTTCCATGGCCCTGTTTACACACGCAGGCCTGGGTCAGAAACATATCATAAATCACTTCTCTCGTTCCATGGCCCTGTTTACACACGCAGGCCTGGGTCAGAAACATATCATAAATCACTTCTCTCGTTCCATGGCCCTGTTTACACACGCAGGCCTGGGTCAGAAACATATCATAAATCACTTCTCGTTCCATGGCCCTGTTTACACACGCAGGCCTGGGTCAGAAACATATCATAAATCACTTCTCGTTCCATGGCCCTGTTTACACACGCAGGCCTGGGTCAGAAACATATCATAAATCACTTCTCTTTCCATGGCCCTGTTTACACACGCAGGCCTGGGTCAGAAACATATCATAAATCACTTCTCGTTCCATGGCCCTGTTTACACACGCAGGCCTGGGTCAGAAACATATCATAAATCACTTCTCTTTCCATGGCCCTGTTTACACACGCAGGCCTGGGTCAGAAACATATCATAAATCACTTCTCTTTCCATGGCACTGTTTACACACGCAGGCCGAAATATCTTTACGCAGAACATTCGCATGTCTATACAAAATATTAGGCTCCTGTCAATCGTATCGTTGCTTATGTGCGAGGCAGGTTTATGTTAAAGATCCCACTTGTTGATATTGCATTATAAGACGACTAAATAGTTTGGAGTGTCTTTGGTAATCGGACAAGGGGCGCTCTTTGAAACTGGATGGATAGCCTTCTGAACAAGTCGAAATGCAGATATGTGAATTGTGAATAATGAAAAAGCATGAGGGCATAAAATGTCAAAGCCCTCTCAGTAGACCATTTAAAACCTCTTTATTTATAGGCTACTTTTGGATAATTGCCAGGATACAAGACACACCTATGTGATGCTGGTATACCAGCGTTGATTAAGGGGAGGGGACGCTATGCTTGGTTTTTAATGAAATTAAAGCAATCGTTTTTTTATGTTTCTAAATACGAGATTCACCGGCACAAAAGGCACATCTCTCCTTCCATGGGCTCTCTGTGTCATGGTTGGATAGGCTGTGCTTCCACTCTCTGTGTCATGGTTGGATAGGCTGTGCTTCCACTCTCTGTGTCATGGTTGGATAGGCTGTGCTTCCACTCTCTGTGTCATGGTTGAATAGGCTGTGCTTCCACTCTCTGTGTCATGGTTGGATAGGCTGTGCTTCCACTCTCTGTGTCATGGTTGGATAGGCTGTGCTTCCACTCTCTGTGTCATGGTTGGATAGGCTGTGCTTCCACTCTCTGTGTCATGGTTGGATAGGCTGTGCTTCCACTCTCTGTGTCATGGTTGGATAGGCTGTGCTTCCACTCTCTGTGTCATGGTTGGATAGGCTGTGCTTCCACTCTCTGTGTCATGGTTGGATAGGCTGTGCTTCCACTCTCTGTGTCATGGTTGGATAGGCTGTGCTTCCACTCTCTGTGTCATGGTTGGATAGGCTGTGCTTCCACTCTCTGTGTCATGGTTGGATAGGCTGTGCTTCCACTCTCTGTGTCATGGTTGGATAGGCTGTGCTTCCACTCTCTGTGTCATGGTTGAATAGGCTGTGCTTCCACTCTCTGTGTCATGGTTGAATAGGCTGTGCTTCCACTCTCTGTGTCATGGTTGAATAGGCTGTGCTTCCACTCTCTGTGTCATGGTTGAATAGGCTGTGCTTCCACTCTCTGTGTCAAGGTTGGATAGGTTGTGCTTCCACTCTGTGTGTCATGGTTGGATAGGCTGTGCTTCCACTCTCTGTGTCATGGTTGGATAGGCTGTGCTTCCACTCTCTGTGTCATGGTTGGATAGGCTGTGCTTCCACTCTCTGTGTCATGGTTGGATAGGCTGTGCTTCCACTCTCTGTGTCATGGTTGGATAGGCTGTGCTTCCACTCTCTGTGTCATGGTTGGATAGGCTGTGCTTCCACTCTCTGTGTCATGGTTGGATAGGCTGTGCTTCCACTCTCTGTGTCATGGTTGGATAGGCTGTGCTTCCACTCTCTGTGTCATGGTTGGATAGGCTGTGCTTCCACTCTCTGTGTCATGGTTGGATAGGCTGTGCTTCCACTCTCTGTGTCATGGTTGGATAGGCTGTGCTTCCACTCTCTGTGTCATGGTTGGATAGGCTGTGCTTCCACTCTCTGTGTCATGGTTGGATAGGCTGTGCTTCCACTCTCTGTGTCATGGTTGGATAGGCTGTGCTTCCACTCTCTGTGTCATGGTTGGATAGGCTGTGCTTCCACTCTCTGTGTCATGGTTGGATAGGCTGTGCTTCCACTCTCTGTGTCATGGTTGGATAGGCTGTGCTTCCACTCTCTGTGTCATGGTTGGATAGGCTGTGCTTCCACTCTCTGTGTCATGGTTGGATAGGCTGTGCTTCCACTCTCTGTGTCATGGTTGGATAGGCTGTGCTTCCACTCTCTGTGTCATGGTTGGATAGGCTGTGCTTCCACTCTCTGTGTCATGGTTGGGTAGGCTGTGCTTCCACTCTCTGTGTCATGGTTGGATAGGCTGTGCTTCCACTCTCTGTGGCATGGTTGGATAGGCTGTGCTTCCACTCTCTGTGGCATGGTTGGATAGGCTGTGCTTCCACTCTCTGTGGCATGGTTGGATAGGCTGTGCTTCCACTCTCTGTGGCATGGTTGGATAGGCTGTGCTTCCACTCTCTGTGGCATGGTTGGATAGGCTGTGCTTCCACTCTCTGTGTCATGGTTGGATAGGCTGTGCTTCCACTCTCTGTGTCATGGTTGGATAGGCTGTGCTTCCACTCTCTGTGTCATGGTTGGATAGGCTGTGCTTCCACTCTCTGTGTCATGGTTGGATAGGCTGTGCTTCCACTCTCTGTGTCATGGTTGGATAGGCTGTGCTTCCACTCTCTGTGTCATGGTTGGATAGGCTGTGCTTCACTCCACTCTCTGTGTCATGGTTGGATAGGCTGTGCTTCCACTCTCTGTGGCATGGTTGGATAGGCTGTGCTTCCACTCTCTGTGTCATGGTTGGATAGGCTGTGCTTCCACTCTCTGTGTCATGGTTGAATAGGCTGTGCTTCCACTCTCTGTGTCATGGTTGAATAGGCTGTGCTTCCACTCTCTGTGTCATGGTTGAATAGGCTGTGCTTCCACTCTCTGTGTCATGGTTGAATAGGCTGTGCTTCCACTCTCTGTGTCATGGTTGGATAGGTTGTGCTTCCACTCTGTGTGTCATGGTTGGATAGGCTGTGCTTCCACTCTCTGTGTCATGGTTGGATAGGCTGTGCTTCCACTCTCTGTGTCATGGTTGGATAGGCTGTGCTTCCACTCTCTGTGTCATGGTTGGATAGGCTGTGCTTCCACTCTCTGTGTCATGGTTGGATAGGCTGTGCTTCCACTCTCTGTGTCATGGTTGGATAGGCTGTGCTTCCACTCTCTGTGTCATGGTTGGATAGGCTGTGCTTCCACTCTCTGTGTCATGGTTGGATAGGCTGTGCTTCCACTCTCTGTGTCATGGTTGGATAGGCTGTGCTTCCACTCTCTGTGTCATGGTTGGATAGGCTGTGCTTCCACTCTCTGTGTCATGGTTGGATAGGCTGTGCTTCCACTCTCTGTGTCATGGTTGGATAGGCTGTGCTTCCACTCTCTGTGTCATGGTTGGATAGGCTGTGCTTCCACTCTCTGTGTCATGGTTGGATAGGCTGTGCTTCCACTCTCTGTGTCATGGTTGGATAGGCTGTGCTTCCACTCTCTGTGTCATGGTTGGATAGGCTGTGCTTCCACTCTCTGTGTCATGGTTGGATAGGCTGTGCTTCCACTCTCTGTGTCATGGTTGGATAGGCTGTGCTTCCACTCTCTGTGTCATGGTTGGATAGGCTGTGCTTCCACTCTCTGTGTCATGGTTGGATAGGCTGTGCTTCCACTCTCTGTGTCATGGTTGGATAGGCTGTGCTTCCACTCTCTGTGTCATGGTTGGATAGGCTGTGCTTCCACTCTCTGTGTCATGGTTGGATAGGCTGTGCTTCCACTCTCTGTGTCATGGTTGGATAGGCTGTGCTTCCACTCTCTGTGTCATGGTTGGATAGGCTGTGCTTCCACTCTCTGTGGCATGGTTGGATAGGCTGTGCTTCCACTCTCTGTGTCATGGTTGGATAGGCTGTGCTTCCACTCTCTGTGGCATGGTTGGATAGGCTGTGCTTCCACTCTCTGTGTCATGGTTGGATAGGCTGTGCTTCCACTCTCTGTGTCATGGTTGGATAGGCTGTGCTTCCACTCTCTGTGTCATGGTTGGATAGGCTGTGCTTCCACTCTCTGTGTCATGGTTGGATAGGCTGTGCTTCCACATGGTCTCTGTGTCATGGTTGGATAGGCTGTGCTTCCACTCTCTGTGTCATGGTTGGATAGGCTGTGCTTCCACTCTCTGTGTCATGGTTGGATAGGCTGTGCTTCCACTCTCTGTGTCATGGTTGGATAGGCTGTGCTTCCACTCTCTGTGGCATGGTTGGATAGGCTGTGCTTCCACTCTCTGTGGCATGGTTGGATAGGCTGTGCTTCCACTCTCTGTGGCATGGTTGGATAGGCTGTGCTTCCACTCTCTGTGGCATGGTTGGATAGGCTGTGCTTCCACTCTCTGTGTCATGGTTGGATAGGCTGTGCTTCCACTCTCTGTGTCATGGTTGGATAGGCTGTGCTTCCACTCTGTGTGTCATGGTTGGATAGGCTGTGCTTCCACTCTCTGTGTCATGGTTGGATAGGCTGTGCTTCCACTCTCTGTGTCATGGTTGGATAGGCTGTGCTTCCACTCTCTGTGTCATGGTTGGATAGGCTGTGCTTCCACTCTCTGTGTCATGGTTGGATAGGCTGTGCTTCCACTCTCTGTGTCATGGTTGGATAGGCTGTGCTTCCACTCTGTGTGTCATGGTTGGATAGGCTGTGCTTCCACTCTCTGTGTCATGGTTGGATAGGCTGTGCTTCCACTGTGTGTCATGGTTGGATAGGTTGTGCTTCCACTCTGTGTGTCATGGTTGGATAGGCTGTGCTTCCACTCTCTGTGTCATGGTTGGATAGGCTGTGCTTCCACTCTCTGTGTCATGGTTGGATAGGCTGTGCTTCCATGTGTCATGGGATAGGCTGTGCTTCCACTCTTTGTGTCATGGTTGGATAGGCTGTGCTTCCACTCTCTGTGTCATGGTTGGATAGGCTGTGCTTCCACTCTGTGTGTCATGGTTGGATCGGCTGTGCTTCCACTCTCAAAATCCCTGCCATTATCATCTGCGTTACTGTTAAGACCTGCTTTTTGGGGGTCTTAAAACCTCCCATTAGTGCTGCATGAAAATTGTCACTTTTGCACTTGTTTTTAAGGACACACCTCTAAAATTGTAACCCCTCCCACTTCAGTGCAAGGGAGCTGATGGTAGACAGGTAAATTGCTGAACTTGGCGTTAGGGCTGGAAAATGCCAGTGTACCTGCTTTTACATGACGAAATTGCAAATTAACGTGCATTTGACACTTGCGCCTCCTTAGCGCCAAAGATAGAACCCTTGCGCTCTGTATGTGGACTACACTGTGGGTGGAGTACATGACTCTGTATGTGGACTACACTGTGGGTGGAGTACATGACTCTGTATGTGGACTACACTGTGGGTGGAGTACATGACTCTGTATGTGGACTACACTGTGGGTGGAGTACATGACTCTGTATGTGGACTACACTGTGGGTGGAGTACATGACTCTGTATGTGGACTACACTGTGGGTGGAGTACATGACTCTGTATGTGGACTACACTGTGGGTGGAGTACATGACTCTGTATGTGGACTACACTGTGGGTGGAGTACATGACTCTGTGTGTGGACTACACTGTGGGTGGAGTACATGACTCTGTGTGTGGACTACACTGTGGGTCGAGTACATGACTCTGTGTGTGGACTACACTGTGGGTGGAGTACATGACTCTGTATGTGGACTACACTGTGGGTGGAGTACATGACTCTGTATGTGGACTACACTGTGGGTGGAGTACATGACTCTGTATGTGGACTACACTGTGGGTGGAGTACATGACTCTGTATGTGGACTACACTGTGGGTGGAGTACATGACTCTGTATGTGGACTACACTGTGGGTGGAGTACATGACTCTGTGTGTGGACTACACTGTGGGTGGAGTACATGACTCTGTGTGTGGACTACACTGTGGGTGGAGTACATGACTCTGTATGTGGACTACACTGTGGGTGGAGTACATGACTCTGTATGTGGACTACACTGTGGGTGGAGTACATGACTCTGTATGTGGACTACACTGTGGGTGGAGTACATGACTCTGTATGTGGACTACACTGTGGGTGGAGTACATGACTCTGTATGTGGACTACACTGTGGGTGGAGTACATGACTCTGTATGTGGACTACACTGTGGGTGGAGTACATGACTCTGTATGTGGACTACACTGTGGGTGGAGTACATGACTCTGTATGTGGACTACACTGTGGGTGGAGTACATGACTCTGTATGTGGACTACACTGTGGGTGGAGTACATGACTCTATGTGGACTACACTGTGGGTGGAGTACATGACTCTGTATGTGGACTACACTGTGGGTGGAGTACATGACTCTGTATGTGGACTACACTGTGGGTGGAGTACATGACTCTGTATGTGGACTACACTGTGGGTGGAGTACATGACTCTGTGTGTGGACTACACTGTGGGTCGAGTACATGACTCTGTATGTGGACTACACTGTGGGTCGAGTATATGACTGACGATTTGGAAGAAAGATTGCGTGTCCACACATGTTGTTGTGAGTTTAAGACAGACGTGTTAATATTACCTTCATGATGCATGACTTACCCGAGGAAAAGAGGCGTCTTCCCAAACCCATTCAGTTGGGTTCCCTGTAAACAAAACCAAGAGACATCAGACCAGATATACTGGAAGTCACAAGACTCATTCACTCTCCATGATGGAATCCAACCCAACAATGATTCATTCACTCTCCATGATGGAATCCAACCCAACAATGATTAATTCACTCTCCATGATGGAATCCAACCCAACAATGATTCATTCACTCTCCATGATGGAATCCAACCCAACAATGATTCATTCACTCTCCATGATGGAATCCAACCCAACAATGATTCATTCACTCTCCATGATGGAATCCAACCCAACAATGATTCATTTACATGCAAAAATATAATTTCCATACCAAATGTACCACATTTATGGGACTTTTGCATCTGTTGCCCATGGAGACCACACCACAGACTACCCCTCATCAGACAGGTTTGGTAGGGCAGACTGGTGAGTGTTGTGACAAACAGAGATGACCTGGGTTCAAATGCTATTTAAAATCTTCAAATACTTTGAGTGATTACTGTAGTCTGCCTGGAGTGACAAATGGTGTGGTTTGCAACTAGACTATTGAGACGTTTATGTTGGTTCCATTGCAACAGGTCCTCTCAACAGATAGGTGTTGAACCCAGGTCTGGAGAGGAGAATGCTTCATCACCTCAGAACACTGACACTGGAGAATGGCTCTTCTGGAAGGGACAATGTATCCCAGGACCAGGATGGGGAAACACTGTCCTATTGTACTGTGTAGAGATGGGTGGGTTGACTCATAACCTGCAATCCCTGTAGTTATATTGGCGGGGAGGGGCATGTTTAGAGTCATTCAATATTGGGTGGGTTGAATAAAGAGAAAACAATGCATTAAAAATCCATAAATGTATCATTTTTGTAGAATTCTGAGACCAAAAGGACAATGTCAGAGTTGAATTCAATAAGAGAAATGCTACGAAAGAACAGCAGGCCAGAACAGTAGTCTAATGTTGGGGAAAGATGTGTGATGACTGAGGTCACAGTCACAACACAGGGACTTCAAAATTGCACATCAAGGGAACTGTACCGTTCAAGATGGGTTAGATAGAATAGTAGTATAAGTGAAATCTGAACAGAGTGTAGGTCTATAACCTCTCACATAGCTTTAATATTAACTCATAGAATTAAGCATTTCTTACAGTGAAATGATGCAGCAAATGTACAGCATCATAAAAGCAGATAGTATTTAAACCACATAAAATATGCATCCAAGCTGAACTGAAATCTTATTTTAAAAAACGTTGGGTCTTTATAACAGCTTTTAATTTCCTTAAAACTGGAGTTATTGCATTTTTCCCCCGGTCCCTAAATGTCTTTGCAAGAGAAGTAACTTTCCCCAGTCAACTAAATTGAAGCCTTCACTCTATCGATTTATGACATTATTCTAGTGAGCAAGGGTTTATTTAGTCTTCTAGGGCAACACCTACTGGCAGAAGAGAAGCTGCATGTATTTAATTATAGACAAGCTGACAAACACACAGCCTACCAAAAATGTCGGAAATTATAAGCAGAAACATAGGGCTATTCAAAAAGACCAGTCAAAGAAATTGTTCCTCACATTTTCTATATTTGCAGGTTAGGATTGAGTGTGGGCCTCAGATTTTCACGTTATCACATATAGTCAGGAGGTTGCGGATGGATTACTAGCAAGTCGGGTGGGTGCTGGTGAACAAACTGCTGACCCACGCATCACTGGTAGTCTCTCACAGCTGTAGTGCTGGGATGCCACCACTAGAGGACAGCATTGAGCCTACAGAACAGCATTAGCCCTAGAGAGGGGTAGGCAGGCAGATGTAGCCAGACACACATTGACCTTAGTGACTGCTGTCCTGACATCCTGGACAGATGTGTAGTTTTAATCCTAGTCCTAATCAGACTGAGTGCAGGGTGTCAGCACACACACACACGTCATTTCTCTCGATACTTTCTGATACATTCCTGTAGTACCTCTGCTCTCGCTACGTCAGTCTCTTCTCTTTCTGTGTATTTAATCTGTTTCTCTGTATTCATCTGCCTCACTTTCTACACAAAGGGCAGAACCAGCAAGGAAGCATTTCTCTCATGGTGACAGAGCATTCCTGTGTAACCCCCACCCCTCCCTCTATCCCACCCTCTCCTCCTTCTAATTCCCTCCCCTCATTCGCTCCCTGCAGCCAAATCTGATGAATGGGGAAAAGACTTCTCCCTTATGGCACTGGTCATACCAGCACAATAAAGACCTGGGTCCTGGAGTTTGTAACAGCAGAGTTGTGGGTTTGATTCCTGCAGGGGCCACATATACTGAATGTGTTTAGCGTCTGTTAAATGACCACATTATCAGTATTAAACATGACAATCAGACCTAGTCGTGTCCCAAAGGAGATGAAGAGAAGTGAGTTATGAAGTAACTATAATCCCATTCACAAGGATAGAGCTATACGTGGCTGGTAGTCTGGAATGAATGACTCACCACTATACCATCCCTGCCTCCTTCAAAGACAGCCCTGGAGGTGTGTGTCATATACACACACACACAACAATCTCTTGTCGCATACACACCTACACACAGTCCAGTCACGGCATACACACCTACACACAGTCCAGTCACGACACACACACCTACATACACAGAGTTACTCCACTTGTCGTGCTCTCACCTACACACAGAGAGAAACAGGAAGTGTTGTTCAGACTCACCTACACAGCTAGTTATTATTTTCATTGTATGGAAAAACATTCACAGCATGCTATTCACCTACCCACACGCCCACCCTGTGTTCACCTACCCACACGCCCACCCTGTGTTCACCTACCCACACGCCCACCCTGTGTTCACCTACCCACACGCCCACCCTGTGTTCACCTACCCACCCCCAGTCTTCACCTACACACACGCCAACCCTGTGTTCACCTACCCACACGCCAACCCTGTGTTCACCTACCCACCCCCCACGTTCACCTACCCACACCCACCCCCAGTCTTCTCCTACACACCCCACCTCCAGTCTTAACCTACCCACACCCCACCTCCAGTCTTCACCTACCCACACGCCCACCCTGTGTTCACCTACCCACACCCACCCCCAGTCTTCTCCTACACACACCCAACCCCAGTCTTCACCTACACCCCCCCCCACCCCCAGTCTTCACCTACACCCCCCCCCACCCCCAGTCTTCACCTACACACACCCCCCACCCCCAGTCTTCACCTACACACCCCACCTCCAGTCTTCACCTACCCACACGCCCACCCTGTGTTCACCTACCCACACCCACCCCCAGTCTTCACCTACACACCCCCCCCCCCCGTCTTCACCTACACACACCCCCCCACCCCCAGTCTTCACCTACACACCCCCCCCACCCCCAGTCTTCTCCTACACCCCCCACCCCCAGTCTTCTCCTACACCCCCCCACCCCCAGTCTTCACCTACACACCCCCAGTCTTCACCTACACACCCCCAGTCTTCACCTACACACCCCCAGTCTTCACCTACACACCCCCAGTCTTCACCTACACACCCCCAGTCTTCACCTACACCCCCCACCCCCAGTCTTCACCTACACCCCCCACCCCCAGTCTTCTCCTACACCCCCACCCCCAGTCTTCACCTACACCCCCCACCCCCAGTCTTCACCTACACCCCCCCCCCCCCAGTCTTCTCCTACACACCCCCCACCCCCAGTCTTCACCTACACACCCCCAGTCTTCACCTACACACACCCCCCACCCCCAGTCTTCACCTACACACCCCCCACCCCCAGTCTTCACCTACACCCCCCCCCCCACCCCCAGTCTTCACCTACACCCCCCCCACCCCCAGTCTTCACCTACACCCCCCACCCCCAGTCTTCTCCTACACCCCCCCACCCCCAGTCTTCACCTACACACCCCCAGTCTTCACCTACACCCCCCACCCCCAGTCTTCACCTACACCCCCCCACCCCCAGTCTTCTCCTACACCCCCCACCCCCAGTCTTCACCTACACCCCCCACCCCCAGTCTTCACCTACACCCCCCCACCCCCAGTCTTCTCCTACACCCCCCACCCCCAGTCTTCACCTACACACCCCCAGTCTTCACCTACACACCCCCCACCCCCAGTCTTCACCTACACACCCCCCACCCCCAGTCTTCACCTACACCCCCCCCCACCCCCAGTCTTCACCTACACCCCCCACCCCCAGTCTTCACCTACACCCCCCCCACCCCCAGTCTTCTCCTACACCCCCCCCACCCCCAGTCTTCACCTACACACCCCCAGTCTTCACCTACACATACCCCCCCACCCCCAGTCTTCACCTACACCCCCCCCACCCCCAGTCTTCACCTACACCCCCCACCCCCAGTCTTCACCTACACCCCCCACCCCCAGTCTTCTCCTACACCCCCCACCCCCAGTCTTCTCCTACACCCCCCCCACCCCCAGTCTTCACCTACACATACCCCCCACCCCCAGTCTTCACCTACACACACCCCCCACCCCCAGTCTTCACCTACACACATCCCCCACCCCCAGTCTTCACCTACACCCCCCCCACCCCCAGTCTTCACCTACACCCCCCACCCCCAGTCTTCACCTACACCCCCCCCCCCACCCCCAGTCTTCACCTACACCCCCCCCCACCCCCAGTCTTCACCTACCCCCCCCACCCCCAGTCTTCACCTACACCCCCCACCCCCAGTCTTCACCTACACCCCCCACCCCCAGTCTTCTCCTACACCCCCCACCCCCAGTCTTCTCCTACACCCCCCACCCCCAGTCTTCACCTACACACACCCCCCACCCCCAGTCTTCACCTACACATACCCCCCCACCCCCAGTCTTCACCTACACACACCCCCCACCCCCAGTCTTCACCTACACACATCCCCCACCCCCAGTCTTCACCTACACCCCCCCCACCCCCAGTCTTCACCTACACACACCCCACCCCCTGTGAGTGGCGCAGCAGTCTAAGGCGCTGCATCTCAGTGCAAGAGGCATCACTACAATCCCTGGTTCGATTCCTGGCTGTATTACATCCAGACGTGATTGGGAGTCCCATAGGGCGGCGCACAATTGGCCCAGCGTCGTCTGGGTTTGGCCGGGGTAGGCCGTCATTGTAAATAATAACTTGTTCTAAACTAACTTGCCTAGTTAAATAAAGGTTCAATAAAACAATACAACAATGTCTTCAGGAAGCACTGTAACTAGCTGGCTTACAATTTGAGCTACAGAGGCATTTGGTATGTTATGAATTTCGAGATATGAATTATGAAAATATTTCAAGCGAGGGGTTTGTGCACAACCCTGCCTACTACACAAACCTCATCCTGTGTGTTCACCTACACTCACCCCACCTCTCACAGTATAACTGAACACATGACTCATAGATAGATTCCCCATCTCCACAGAGTGGGGCTTTGTACTAAATGGCCCTCTAGTGCACTACTTTTGACCCGAGCCCTGGTCAAATGTAGTGCATTATATAGGGAATATGGTGGCGTTTGGGAGCATCCCAGAGCAGTGTCCACCACCTCAACCCCTGCTCTATCTCTGTGTGTTTTTTGATGAATGGGAGCAGAGCAGGTTGGTGTAGTCCAGCACTGTTAAATACAATGTGTTTCATTGGTAAAACATGTTACTATCGATGTTCCGGAACTGATTGTCTGTCTGGCTGACTCATACAGCATGAATGGAGGATAAGTACCTACTAGAATCAGAATCACACACTGGGAGAGAGATGGGGGGCTGGGACAGAGAGAGAGGGAGAGAGATGGGGGGCCGGGCCAGAGAGACAGAGGGAGAGAGATGGGAGGCTGGGCCAGAGAGAGAGGGAGAGATGGGGGGCTGGGCCAGAGAGAGAGGGAGAGAGATGGGGGGCTGGGCCAGAGAGACAGAGGGAGAGAGATGGGGGGCTGGGCCAGAGAGACAGAGGGAGAGAGATGGGGGGCTGGGACAGAGAGAGAGGGAGAGATGGGGGGCTGGGCCAGAGAGAGAGGGAGAGAGATGGGGGGCTGGGCCAGAGAGAGAGGGAGAGGGATGGGGGCTGGGCCAGAGAGAGAAGGAGAGAGATGGGGGCTGGGCCAGAGAGACAGAGGGAGAGAGATGGGGGGCTGGGCCAGAGAGACAGAGGGAGAGAGATGGGGGCTGGGCCAGAGAGACAGAGGGAGAGAGATGGGGGCTGGGCCAGAGAGACAGAGGGAGAGAGATGGGGGCTGGGCCAGAGAGACAGAGGGAGAGAGATGGGGGCTGGGACAGAGAGACAGAGGGAGAGAGATGGGGGCTGGGCCAGAGAGACAGAGGGAGAGAGATGGGGGGCTGGGCCAGAGAGAGAGGGAGAGAGATGGGGGGCTGGGCCAGAGAGAGAGGGAGAGAGATGGGGGGCTGGGCCAGAGAGAGAGGGAGAGAGATGGGGGCTGGGCCAGAGAGAGAGGGAGAGAGATGGGGGCTGGGCCAGAGAGACAGAGGGAGAGAGATGGGGGCTGGGCCAGAGAGACAGGGAGAGAGATGGGGGCTGGGCCAGAGAGACAGGGAGAGAGATGGGGGCTGGGCCAGAGAGACAGGGAGAGAGATGGGGGGCTGGGCCAGAGAGACAGAGGGAGAGAGATGGGGGGCTGGGCCAGAGAGAGAGGGAGAGAGATGGGGGGCTGGGACAGAGAGAGAGGGAGAGAGATGGGGGGCTGGGACAGAGAGACAGAGGGAGAGAGATGGGGGGCTGGGACAGAGAGACAGGGGAGAGAGATGGGGGCTGGGCCAGAGAGACAGAGGGAGAGAGATGGGGGCTGGGCCAGAGAGACAGAGGGAGAGAGATGGGGGCTGGGACAGAGAGACAGAGGGAGAGAGATGGGGGCTGGGACAGAGAGAGAGAGATAGGTGGCTGGGCCAGAGAGACAGGGAGAGAGATGGGGGCTGGGACAGAGACAGAGGGAGAGAGATGGGGGCTGGGCCAGAGAGACAGAGGGAGAGAGATGGGGGGCTGGGCCAGAGAGACAGAGGGAGAGAGATGGGGGGCTGGGCCAGAGAGACAGGGAGAGAGATGGGGGCTGGGACAGAGAGACAGAGGGAGAGAGATGGGGGCTGGGCCAGAGAGACAGGGAGAGAGATAGGGGGCTGGGACAGAGAGACAGGGAGAGAGATGGGGGCTGGGCCAGAGAGACAGGGAGAGAGATGGGGGCTGGGCCAGAGAGACAGGGAGAGAGATGGGGGCTGGGCCAGAGAGACAGAGGGAGAGAGATGGGGGCTGGGCCAGAGAGAGAGGGAGAGAGATGGGGGCTGGGACAGAGAGACAGAGGGAGAGAGATGGGGGCTGGGACAGAGAGACAGAGGGAGAGAGATGGGGGCTGGGACAGAGAGACAGGGGAGAGAGATGGGGGGCTGGGCCAGAGAGACAGAGGGAGAGAGATGGGGGGCAGGGCCAGAGAGACAGAGGGAGAGAGATGGGGGGCTGGGACAGAGAGACAGAGGGAGAGAGATGGGGGGATAGGACAGAGAGACAGAGGGAGAGAGATGGGGGGCTGGGACAGAGAGACAGAGGGAGAGAGATGGGGGGCTGGGACAGAGAGAGAGAGATAGGTGGCTGGGCCAGAGAGACAGGGAGAGAGATGGGGGGCTGGGACAGAGACAGAGGGAGAGAGATGGGGGCTGGGCCAGAGAGACAGAGGGAGAGAGATGGGGGGCTGGGCCAGAGAGACAGAGGGAGAGAGATGGGGGGCTGGGCCAGAGAGACAGGGAGAGAGATGGGGGGCTGGGCCAGAGAGACAGAGGGAGAGAGATGGGGGGCTGGGCCAGAGAGACAGGGAGAGAGATAGGGGGCTGGGACAGAGAGACAGAGGGAGAGAGATAGGTGGCTGGGCCAGAGAGACAGAGGGAGAGAGATAGGTGGCTGGGCCAGAGAGACAGAGGGAGAGAGATAGGTGGCTGGGCCAGAGAGACAGAGGGAGAGAGATGGGGGGCTGGGACAGAGAGACAGGGAGAGAGATGGGGGGCTGGGCCAGAGAGACAGAGGGAGAGAGATAGGTGGCTGGGCCAGAGAGACAGAGGGAGAGAGATAGGTGGCTGGGCCAGAGAGACAGAGGGAGAGAGATGGGGGCTGGGCCAGAGAGAGAGGGAGAGAGATGGGGGGCTGGGCCAGAGAGAGAGGGAGAGAGATGGGGGGCTGGGACAGAGAGACAGAGGGAGAGAGATGGGGGCTGGGACAGAGAGACAGAGGGAGAGAGATGGGGGGATGGGACAGAGAGACAGAGGGAGAGAGATGGGGGGCTGGGACAGAGAGAGAGAGATAGGTGGCTGGGCCAGAGAGACAGGGAGAGAGATGGGGGGCTGGGACAGAGACAGAGGGAGAGAGATGGGGGGCTGGGACAGAGACAGAGGGAGAGAGATGGGGGGCTGGGCCAGAGAGACAGAGGGAGAGAGATGGGGGGCTGGGCCAGAGAGACAGAGGGAGAGAGATAGGTGGCTGGGACAGAGAGACAGAGGGAGAGAGATGGGGGGCTGGGACAGAGAGAGATGGAGAGAGATAGGTGGCTGGGCCAGAGAGACAGAGGGAGAGAGATAGGTGGCTGGGCCAGAGAGACAGAGGGAGAGAGATAGGTGGCTGGGCCAGAGAGACAGAGGGAGAGAGATGGGGGGATGGGACAGAGAGACAGGGAGAGAGATGGGGGGCTGGGACAGAGAGAGACGGAGAGAGATAGGTGGCTGGGCCAGAGAGAGGGAGAGAGATGGGGGCTGGGCCAGAGAGACAGAGGGAGAGAGATAGGTGGCTGGGACAGAGAGACAGAGGGAGAGAGATGGGGGGATGGGACAGAGAGACAGGGAGAGAGATGGGGGGCTGGGACAGAGAGAGACGGAGAGAGATAGGTGGCTGGGCCAGAGAGAGAGGGAGAGAGATGGGGGGCTGGGCCAGAGAGACAGAGGGAGAGAGATAGGTGGCTGGGACAGAGAGACAGAGGGAGAGAGATGGGGGCTGGAACAGAGAGACAGAGGGAGAGAGATGGGGGGCTGGGACAGAGAGAGACGGAGAGAGATGGGTGGCTGGGCCAGAGAGAGACGGAGAGAGATAGGTGGCTGGGCCAGAGAGACAGAGGGAGAGAGATAGGTGGCTGGGCCAGAGAGACAGAGGGAGAGAGATAGGTGGCTGGGACAGAGAGACAGAGGGAGAGAGATGGGGGGCTGGGCCAGAGAGACAGAGGGAGAGAGATAGGTGGCTGGGACAGAGAGACAGAGGGAGAGAGATGGGGGGCTGGGACAGAGAGACAGAGGGAGAGAGATGGGGGGCTGGGACAGAGAGACAGAGGGAGAGAGATGGGGGGCTGGGACAGAGAGACAGAGGGAGAGAGATGGGGGCTGGGACAGAGAGACAGAGGGAGAGAGATGGGGGGATGGGACAGAGAGACAGAGGGAGAGAGATGGGGGGATGGGACAGAGAGACAGAGGGAGAGAGATGGGGGCTGGGACAGAGAGACAGGGGGAGAGAGATGGGGGCTGGGACAGAGAGACAGAGGGAGAGAGATGGGGGCTGGGACAGAGAGACAGAGGGAGAGAGATGGGGGGCTGGGACAGAGAGACAGAGGGAGAGAGATGGGGGCTGGGACAGAGAGACAGAGGGAGAGAGATGGGGGCTGGGACAGAGAGACAGAGGGAGAGAGATGGGGGCTGGGACAGAGAGACAGAGGGAGAGAGATGGGGGCTGGGACAGAGAGACAGAGGGAGAGAGATGGGGGCTGGGACAGAGAGACAGAGGGAGAGAGGGGGGATGGGACAGAGAGACAGAGGGAGAGAGATGGGGGCTGGGCCAGAGAGACAGAGGGAGAGAGATGGGGGGATGGGACAGAGAGACAGAGGGAGAGAGATGGGGGGATGGGACAGAGAGACAGGGAGAGAGATGGGGGGCTGGGACAGTGAGGGAGAGAGATGGGGGCCGGGCCAGAGAGACAGGGAGAGAGATGGGGGGCTGGGACAGAGAGAGAGAGGGAGAGAGATGGGGGGATGGGACAGAGAGACAGAGGGAGAGAGATGGGGGGATGGGACAGAGAGACAGGGAGAGAGATGGGGGGCTGGGACAGAGAGACAGAGGGAGAGAGATGGGGGATGGGACAGAGAGACAGGGAGAGAGATGGGGGGCTGGGACAGTGAGGGAGAGAGATGGGGGGCTGGGACAGAGAGAGATGGAGAGAGATGGGGGGCCGGGCCAGAGAGACAGAGGGAGAGAGAAAGAGGGCCAGAGAGACAGAGGGAGAGAGAAAGAGGGCCAGAGAGATGGGGGGCCACGCCAGAAAGACAGAGGGAGAGAGAAAGAGGGCCAGAGAGACAGAGGGAGAGAGAAAGAGGGCCAGAGAGACAGAGGGAGAGAGAAAGAGGGCCAGAGAGATGGGGGGCCACACCAGAAAGACAGAGGGAGAGAGAAAGAGGGAGGGAGATGGGGGAACGAGACAGACAGAGGGAGAGACATTGAAAGAGAGAGTGTCAGGTTCCAGGTGTCAGGTTCACCCAGAGTGGAATCCAATAGAAGGCTGGGCTGGAGCCGTGCCACCAGATGTATGTACACTGACTGTACAAAACATTATGAACATTTCCAGGACAGACTGACCAGGTGAAAGATATGATCCCTCATTGATGTCACCTGTTAAATCCACTTCAATTAGTGTAGATGAAGGGGAGGAGACAGGTTAAAGAAGGATTTTTAAGCCCCGAGACAATTTAGACATGGATTGTGTATGTGTGCCATTCAGAGGGTGAATGGGCAAGACAAAAAATGTAAGTGCCTTTGAACGGGGTTTGGTAGTAGGGGCCAGGCGCAATGGTTTGTGTTAAGAACTGCAACGCTGCTGGGTTTTTCACGCTCAACAGTTTCCTGTGTGTATCATGAATGGTCCACCACCCAAAGGACATCCAGGAAACTTGACAAAAAAAATATCTGTAGGAAGCTTCAGAGTCAACATGGACCAGCATTCCTGTGGAACGCTTTCAACATCTTGTGGAGTCCATGGCCAGACGAATTGTGGCTGTTCTGAGGGCAAAATATTAGGAAGATGTTCTCAATGTTTTGTACACTCAGTGTACACTGATAGCCAGGCATAATAATGGCCACATACACCCACACACAGCGCACGTGCTCACACACACGGCCGGACTCGGGACACAGCAGAGTGTAGCCTAATGAATATTTCACCGCAGTGAAAGAAAAGAGAAGTTGAGAAGTGTATTGTCTTTCCCAGACTTCTCCATTCAACCTCTCACACAGGAGGGCCAAACATCACAAACTACAACCTGCCCTCTCTGGGTCACCACTGACCTGTACAGCCACGAGGGCAGCAGCTTATGTTCCCTCCTGTCGCTATTTCTAGTGTTTGTGATGAACGGGATGTCTAGCCTGTACTGTAGGTACAGCTAATTACACTCAAGTAGTCTCTTGTGACAGACGTCATGGAGTAGTGGGAGATGTGATTCTGGATGCTGACATTACACTAAAAGTAGTCTCTTGTGACAGACGTCATGGAGTAGTGGGAGATGTGATTCTGGGTGCTGACGGACGTCATGGAGTAGTGGGAGATGTGGTTCTGGGTGCTGAAATTACACTAAAAGTAGTCTCTTGTGACGGACGTCATGGAGTAGTGGGAGATGTGATTCTGGGTGCTGACATTACACTGAAAGGAGAGCCAGGGTAGCGAGGGTTAAATCACATGTCTCATCGAAGAGGAACTGGCGGCCCCAGGACCAACTGAACACAATGCAGGGCTTCTCCATGTCTTTTCGGGGGTTTAAGGAGTCTGGCCTCAATAGCTGTTTCTGCTTTAGTGAAATGGGATGGAGGGATCCTGCATAGCTTCACATTAACTGGGACTTTCACTGCTTGCTTGGTTCTATGTAGCATTTTGCACAGGGAAAACAGGAGTGGTTTGACCAGAGTTATCTTCTCATCCTCATCTCACATCAACACACACATGTACATGTTAGAGCTTGCACAAGTTTAAACAGGATACAGAGTCTCTCTGTTGTCTCCTTCAGCCAAACCAACGCCAGCAGGTGTTTAGTGGCTAGGCTTCTTACCATGAATTTCCATTCAGCCAGGATCGGGAAGCACAAACAACCTTGGATTGGCCTTTTGCACTTTGAAAACCCACAACTTTGACTGATGGCTTTGAATACATGCAAAAGCAAGAGTTAGTTGAGAGCATTGCTCGAGTGTAGGTTGAGCATTAGACACGCATGGCGTGACCCACAATGCATTGTAACTACTTTACACTTGCAGGTATTGCCAACACTTCTGTCATTCAAAACTACTGTATTTTAGCTTAAACAACCTGCAGGCTAGGCCCAGCCCTGTCCTACTCTACCGCAGCCCAGCAGCCCCTTAGTGGGACAGAGGCTCCCAGACGCAGAGGCTCCCAGAAGCAAGGGTGTCCAACAGTCCGGAATGTATTACTATACTATATTACTATACTGTATTACTATACTATATTACTATACTATATTACTATACTGTATTGCTATACTGTATTGCTATACTGTATTACTATACTGTATTGCTATACTGTATTACTATACTGTATTACTATATTACTATACTGTATTACTATATTACTATACTGTATTACTATACTGTATTGCTATACTGTATTACTATACTGTATTACTATATTACTATACTGTATTACTATATTACTATACTGTATTACTATATTACTATACTGTATTACTATACTATATTACTATACTGTACTGCTATACTGTATTGCTATACTGTATTGCTATACTGTACTGCTATACTGTATTGCTATACTGTATTGCTATACTGTATTGCTATACTGTATTGCTATACTGTATTGCTATACTGTATTGCTATACTGTATTGCTATACTATACTATATTGCTATACTGTATTACTATACTGTATTACTATACTGGCTCAAGGGGAAATCCTCTTATCCACGGTCTTATACAATGCTATGATCTGTTATACTGTACCATACAGTAACATCTATCTTATCCTACCTTATCTTATCCTCTTATCTTATCCTATCCAATACAGGTTTCACAAATATGAGGAGGCATCAAATACTGTATAGACAACCTTTAGGGAATTAGGATGTGCTAATGGTTTGATGTGGCTTGTAATCAGTAAGTGCTGTTATTAAGAGTTTATTAAGTATTGTTACGGTGTTATATAGGTGCTAGAAAAATAAACATTATGTGCAGACAGGAAGCACATGTAAACATCAGCCAACTCTCCTGTTTACACAACTGACAATGGAGAAGGACTGACATGATCCAGAACCGCAGATAAGGTCAGGTACTTAGTACTATACCATCACTAGCTATCAGCTCTGGTCAGGTAGCTAGTAACTGTATAGTACTAAGTATCAGCTCTGGTCAGGTAGCAAGTAACTGTATAGTACTAAGTATCAGCTCTGGTCAGGTAGCTAGTAACTGTATAGTACTAAGTATCAGCTCTGGTCAGGTAGCTAGTAACTGTATAGTACTAAGTATCAGCTCTGGTCAGGTAGCAAGTAACTGTATAGTACTAAGTATCAGCTCTGGTCAGGTAGCAAGTAACTGTATAGTACTAAGCATCAGCTCTGGTTAGGTAGCAAGTAACTGTATAGTACTAAGTATCAGCTCTGGTCAGGTAGCAAGTAACTGTATAGTACTAAGTATCAGCTCTGGTCAGGTAGCTAGTAACTGTATAGTACTAAGTATCAGCTCTGGTCAGGTAGCTAGTAACTGTATAGTACTAAGTATCAGCTCTGGTCAGGTAGCAAGTAACTGTATAGTACTAAGTATCAGCTCTGGTCAGGTAGCAAGTAACTGTATAGTACTAAGTATCAGCTCTGGTCAGGTAACAAGTAACTGTATAGTACTAAGTATCAGCTCTGGTCAGGTAGCTAGTAACTGTATAGTACTAAGTATCAGCTCTGGTCAGGTAGCAAGTAACTGTATAGTACTAAGTATCAGCTCTGGTCAGGTAGCTAGTAACTGTATAGTACTAAGTATCAGCTCTGGTCAGGTAGCTAGTAACTGTATAGTACTAAGTATCAGCTCTGGTCAGGTAGCAAGTAACTGTATAGTACTAAGTATCAGCTCTGGTCAGGTAGCAAGTAACTGTATAGTACTAAGCATCAGCTCTGGTTAGGTAGCAAGTAACTGTATAGTACTAAGTATCAGCTCTGGTCAGGTAGCAAGTAACTGTATAGTACTAAGTATCAGCTCTGGTCAGGTAGCTAGTAACTGTATAGTACTAAGTATCAGCTCTGGTCAGGTAGCTAGTAACTGTATAGTACTAAGTATCAGCTCTGGTCAGGTAGCAAGTAACTGTATAGTACTAAGTATCAGCTCTGGTCAGGTAGCTAGTAACTGTATAATACTAAGTATCAGCTCTGGTCAGGTAGCTAGTAACTGTATAGTACTAAGTATCAGCTCTGGTCAGGTAGCTAGTAACTGTATAGTACTAAGTATCAGCTCTGGTCAGGTAGCAAGTAACTGTATAGTACTAAGTATCAGCTCTGGTCAGGTAGCAAGTAACTGTATAGTACTAAGTATCAGCTCTGGTCAGGTAGCTAGTAACTGTATAGTACTGAGTATCAGCTCTGGTCAGGTAGCTAGTAACTGTATAGTACTTAGTATCAGCTCTGGTCAGGTAGCAAGTAACTGTATAGTACTAAGTATCAGCTCTGGTCAGGTAGCAAGTAACTGTATAGTACTAAGTATCAGCTCTGGTCAGGTAGCTAGTAACTGTATAGTACTGAGTATCAGCTCTGGTCAGGTAGCTAGTAACTGTATAGTACTTAGTATCAGCTCTGGTCAGGTAGCAAGTGTGTAGCTCTGACTGACCGTGTGTACAGAAGAGCCGGAGGAGGTGGAGAGGGAGGGCGAGTGCTGCTTGCTGCCCGGGAGGACACTCCTCTTGGGAAAGTCGCTGTAGTCAGGAGGGGGGAGGACCATGGAGGAATCATCTGTCTCTGTGTCCTGGTGGAGCAGGTTCACCACGCTCTTACTGCGCATGGGAGGAGCCCCCACACTGTGGAGAGAGAGGGGGAGAGATAGAGAGAGAAAAGAGAGAAAGAATGAAGGAGAGAGAGGAGGGCATTCTGATCAGCAAAGGTCATCAGACTAGGAGAGTAGAGGAAGCACTGAGACAAGTCTGGAAGAAACCTAAGTGTGTGTGTGTGTGTGTGCGCCTGCCTGCTTGAGTGGTCCCCTTACCTGTTGTTATTCACTATTGGCTCTGAATATGCCCGGCAATAGGATGATGGAAACCATCCCCTCCTGGAACACAGACAAACAGAGAGAGAGAGAGAGAGAGAGAGAGAGAGAGAGAGACAGAGAGACAGAGAGACAGAGAGAGAGAGACAGAGAGAGAGACAAGTGATTACACTCCCATCTCCTCAGCTTTTTCCTACAGGCCCCTGAATAACCCTCAGACACTCCTAACACATTGACGTCCACACTGAAGTACACGATCCCCTGGAACCTGCTTCTCTACACACCACTCCATCATGCAGCAGCTTAATAGAATCCCCTCTTCAGGATTCTGTATCTCCAACCTCTCTATAGCTGTCTAACAGGTGGTGAGATAGAAGGGAGGCCATTATGGTAGAATAAGGTAGATACTCATCATAGGCCTCTGAATGGACAAATCATTGACTCCATACAAATCCCTGTGAGAAATGTTCATATTTGTCCATTTGTTCACTGGGTTTCAGAATGGGCAGCTGGGTGTGGCCAGTGTTTAACTAGATTACAACAGTGAGAAATGTTCATATTTGTCCATTTGTTCACTGGGTTTCAGAATGGGCAGCTGGGTGTGGCCAGTGTTTAACTAGAATACAACAGTGAGAAATGTTCATATTTGTCCATTTGTTCACTGGGTTTCAGAATGGGCAGCTGGGTGTGGCCAGTGTTTAACTAGAATACAACAGTGAGAAATGTTCATATTTGTCCATTTGTTCACTGGGTTTCAGAATGGGCAGCTGGGTGTGGCCAGTGTTTAACTAGAATACAACAGTGAGAAATGTTCATATTTGTCCATTTGTTCACTGGGTTTCAGAATGGGCAGCTGGGTGTGGCCAGTGTTTAACTAGAATACAACAGTGAGAAATGTTCATATTTGTCCATTTGTTCACTGGGTTTCAGAATGGGCAGCTGGGTGTGGCCAGTGTTTAACTAGAATACAACAGTGAGAAATGTTCATATTTGTCCATTTGTTCACTGGGTTTCAGAATGGGCAGCTGGGTGTGGCCAGTGTTTAACTAGAATACAACAGTGAGAAATGTTCATATTTGTCCATTTGTTCACTGGGTTTCAGAATGGGCAGCTGGGTGTGGCCAGTGTTTAACTAGAATACAACAGTGAGAAATGTTCATATTTGTCCATTTGTTCACTGGGTTTCAGAATGGGCAGCTGGGTGTGGCCAGTGTTTAACTAGAATACATAAAGGCTGGGGTACTGTATCAACTTCCAGCTTCCCTGTTAAAAGCACCACAGTGAACCATGCTGTAGGGTTCAGGTAGTGATCACATTTCACTAACCTGATCTGGAACCAGGCCAACATTTCAGTCACATGTCTCTCATTCTCTCAGTCTACGGTCTCAAAGGGTATCAAATAATCATATATGACAGATTTGTGTCATATAGCCTTGTGAACATAATGAATATGATTAATTATTCATGTTTTCACAGGATATTAATTAAATGTATTTCATTTCTGTCCATGACACTCTTCATCACACTATGGTGGTGGAGGGATACATGTGGATGTTATCAGTGTGTGTTGCTAGGTGACTGACCCAGATCCATCACTCTGGCTGAGGTGTGACAGATAGGTGTCTCATCAACTCAATGACATCACACTGCAGGGACCTCCACAAGAACCCTACACTGTATCAATGGCACATATCTAGGTAACATCCCAAAAGCCACCATATTCCCAAAAGCCACCCGATTTAGTGCACTGCTTTTGACACTATAAGAGTCCATCATCTCTAGAATCTGTAAAGAACATGTACAGCATCACGTCAGGAATACAACACCTTTAGAAAGTTCATCTTCAGCCTTGATTCAGCAAAACATCAGAGATTCATTTGGCTGTGATTCTCCCTACTTCCTTCCCCCCACTCCTCCCTTCCTGTCTCCTCTGTGTCTTTCTGCCTCCAGCCATGTGCTGATTGTATTCCCCAGTGTGTGCCGGCTCCCAGGCAGCTCTTAACGATCCCAGAGCACGGCGCCCAGCCAGCCCCACCTGGAGTGGTCCAGTTAAGGGAAGCTCAATCAAATCAACATCTAATCAGGACCGGAACTACCACATGCACACAGCAGCTGGCGGTGTGTGTATAAATGCATGTGTGTGCGTTAGGGCTGGGCGGTTACCATATTTTACTATATGCAGGTATTGATGCACAAAACAGTTTGGGTTTTTACTTTACCTTCTATAACAGTATTTGAATGTTTGGTTTGTTAAATGTGATACGCCGTATGTAAAGTTCATTTTTATTGTTTACTCTGCTACTTGAGTCATCCCTCTCTGCTCTCTCTCTCTCCATGCTGCTTTGCGACATGTCCCAACCCTTCACTCAAGGAGCGCATTTGTTGTTGCTTGACCACGAGACACTTTCGTTCAGTCTGCATGGTCAATGCAGCACATGCAACAATGTTGATGGCAACAATGTTGTTTCCACTTTGATCTTAATATAAATCCACAAGCGTTCTATAATTCCAATATTAGTTTCTTACATCTCCAACAGCTAGTTTGTATTTTCTAGTTAGCTGGCGAGCTAATGAAAGTACTGAGTCAGTGAAAACGTAGCTAATACAGCCTGATACCAGGACTGGTGGAGGCTTAAATCAGCATGTTGTTTGTGCAACAGTATCTTCTAAATCAAAGAGGAATAGGCAAAGCATGAATATGTTGGCTATATGAATAAAGTTTTAATGTAGCCAAAGATCATATGGTCCCCTAGGAAACACTGAACATCACTTTGGTTCCTATCCTGTCACAATAACTCATCCATGGCATTTTCATTTGTTGTCATGTCAACAACACTATTATGCCCACTATTATTTATATTCTAACCATAGAATTATAATAAACATTCTATTTCCATGATTCCAAAAGTTTGCCCAAGGGTTTTGAACTAAATCGCAATTGCAACATTTGGTTAAATATAGGGCCTAGTATTTCCCCCCATATTGTGACAGTGTGGAAATGATCTCAAATGAGTGCAGGGAATGCAGAAATGGATGGAAAATAATACTAAATGATTTTAGGTTGAAGTTGTATTGAACAGTATAAAACAATCCAAATGGAGAAAGACCCATTGAAATCATTTAGAATATATGTGTTGTCATTACGCACTACTCATAAAGCAAATATAGAACTTTTATTAATCAAAAACAGAAAATACCATCAAAAATGTGAAAAATAATATGTTATTATGGCCATATTGCCCATCCCTAGTGTGTGTGTGTGTGTGTGTGTGCATCACCGTATGTGTCCCTCTAACTTACTGCCTGGTGTTCTCCAGTTCTCCGTAGAGCCATCCGTCCCTCTCATCAGGTATGAGCAGGGTGATGATGTCTCCCTCGTCAAAGCTGAGCAGCGTAGAGTTGGTCCCCGAGGTGTGGGGGAAGATGGTGCGGACCCTGGGTCTCTTCACAATGTTGTTGAGTCCTGTGGCCACAGACACTGACCTGGGACCTAGACCGCCACTCTCCTCCCCTCCATTGTCCCTGTAGTCTGGAGAGAGAAGGGTTAATACACAGACATGTACACAGGTCCATGCATGCACCCACAAACAAACACACACACCAGCGATCAGCGGGGAGGACATGCGAACACACACACGCACGCACACACATTACCTGTGCCACTCTCAGTCTCTCTGGTGACTGAGTTTGTTGTGGGTGTGTCCTGCGTGAACATACTGGCCAATGGGCTGGTCTGAGCCTTCAGTGCCGGGGCAGGGGGTGGAACTGTGTCCCGGAATATGGAGTTGCTCTGACCATAGGAAGTGGAACACAGGAAGGGGATAGTATGAGTGCTAGAATGTACAGTTGTTAGTAGTTAACCTGCCATTGATAGTGGTACATTATTATTTTTGTACCTTTATTTAACTAGGCAAGTCAGTTAAGATCAACTTCTTATTTACAATGACAGCCTAGGAACAGTGGGTTAACTGCCTGTTTCAGGGGCAAAACTACAGATTTTTACCTTGTCAGCTCGGGGATTCGATCTTGCAACCTTTCGGTTACTAATCCAACGCTCTAACCATTAAGCTACCTGCCATCTAGTGGTTAAAACCTGCCACTGGTAGTGGTGCATTAGCAGTTAACCTGTCACCGGTAGTGGTACATTAGTAGTTAACCTGCCACTGGTACATTATCAGTTAACCTTCCGCTGGTAGTGGTACATAAGTAGTTAACCTGTCATTGGTACATGCATTGTTAACTTGCCACTGATTGTGGTACATTGGTAGTTAACTACTCATGTACCAGTGGCAGGTTAACAGCACATGTACCACTACCAGTGGCATGTTAACTATGCATGTACCCGTGGTGGGTTACCTACCAATGTACCACTACCAGTGGCATGTTAACTACACATGTATCACTACCAGTGGCATGTTAACTATGCATGTACCTGTGGTGGGTTAACAACCAATGTACCACTACCAGTGGCATGTTAACTACTCATGTACCAGTGGCAGGTTAACATGCCACTGGTAGTGGTACATTGATAGTTAACCCACCACAGGTACATGCATAGTTAACATGCCACTGGTAGTGGTACATGTGTTGTTAACATGCCACTGGTACATTAGTAGTTAACATGCCACTGGCAGTGGTACATTGGTAGTTAACCCACCACGGGTACATGCATAGTTAACATGCCACTGGTAGTGATACATGTGTAGTTAACATGCCACTGGTAGTGGTACATGTGTTGTTAACATGCCACTGGTACATTAGTAGTTAACATGCCACTGGTAGTGGTACATTGGTAGTTAACCCACCACGGGTACATGAGTAGTTAACATGCCACTGGTACATGAGTAGTTAACCTGCCACTGGTAGTGGTACATTAGCAGCTAACCTGCCACTGGTAGTGGTCCATTAGTAGTTAACCTGCCACTGGTAGTGGTCCATTAGTAGTTAACCTGCCACTGGTAGTGGTCCATTAGTAGTTAACCTGCCACTGGTAGTGGTCCATTAGTAGTTAACCTGCCACTGGTAGTGGTCCATTAGTAGTTAACCTGCCACTGGTAGTGGTCCATTAGTAGTTAACCTGCCACTGGTAGTGGTCCATTAGTAGTTAACCTGCCACTGGTAATGGTCCATTAGTAGTTAACCTGCCACTGGTAGTGGTCCATTAGTAGTTAACCTGCCACTGGTAGTGGTCCATTAGTAGTTAACCTGCCACTGGTAGTGGTACATTAGTAGGTTTTTACCATTTCATTATTATGATTAAATCAGTGAAGCCATAGTGTCATCCCAAGGTATCTGTGCTGTGTTCTCTCGCTCTCTCACATTGAATCAGAATTAGATATTCTAATTAATAAATTGTTTTCTAAATGGTTAATGAATGAGTGACTGCCTTCTCACCCTACTGTGTCTCTGGGAGATGGGGGAGGCCTGGGGAGTGATGGACACTGGGGTGCGAAGACCCTCAATCATAGACATCACGCTCTCGGGCACGTTGGTGGCATCGCCACACTTGTCCTGCCAGGTGGGCAGCTTCCCGAAAAGCATGTCTCTGGCCTGGGGTCAGAGAAGGAACAGCAGCAGTCATAATAGTTACTGTAGAATGGGAGCCTTGGATTTGTGATTTGGTACCCCGCTAGACATTTGTATAATGAACGTGGTACACAGATGGTGGTTATGGTAAATTCATGGAAATAGTCAGTGCGATCTGGTTCCAATTCCACTCCTAGCCTCTAGTCTCTAGCCCACATCCCCTTAAAACCCCCATCATTTTAATGGATTGAAATCATGTTCAGGTTTTCTACTGACTTAGAACCTAGGAGGCACTGTAGCATAGTTCCAATACCTTGTCGTGGAAGGCAGCGATCTGATAGGAGAAGGTGCAGTGTTTGTCCACCAGGAAGCAGAAGCGTCTCTTCTCCTCCAGCAGAGCCTCCTTGCAGCCTTCGGCGATGAACTTCTGCATGTCCATCTGCCCTGACCTCAGCGTCTCCAGGCACTGCACAATACAACAGGCCAATGACATGCTGTTATCTCAACTGCAACAACCAATCATACGCAAATATGCAACGACCAATCATACGCAAATATCTTGCTGCACTGACCAATCGCATGCTCTCCCCTCACTGCAAAGACCAATCACACAGTCGTGTCTTGCCACATAGTCATAGCTCAGCCAATCAGAGCTGCCTTGCACCGTAGGTATCAGGAAGTGAAAGGGCATTGTGAGGAGAGGAGCAGAGATATAGGCTGGCTGGACGTTCTAATCTCTGTGTGGCAGGTAGAGACAGAGATACAGAGAGGTATTGTAGGGATACTGTACAAGGGAATGGAATGGGTTTTATTATCTAACATGGCTGACAAAGAAGAATAGATGAGGGCTAGGGAGGTGACAGTAGCAGACATGCTGACAGAGAATAATAGATGAGGGTTAAGGACGAGCAGCAGCAAGATATACTGTGTGTCTAGGAGTCTGAAAGTACATTCAAACTAGGCAGGTGAGCTGGACAAGGTCAGTCGAAACACTGAGTTTGTATGAGTTTGTTTTGTGTGGTTTTTGCTGCATTTACATAGGCAGCCTTTTTGGCACTAACTGGTCTTTTGACCAATCGGATCAGCTCTGAAAAAGATCTGATGTGCAATGATCTGATGTGATTGGTCAAAAATATCAGAATTGGGCTTCCTGTGTAAACGCAGCCTAGGAGTCTTATCTGAAGGCACATTTAAAAACTTGGCACAGGATCTGAACAAGGTCAGTCGAAACATTTAGTTTGTATCGCTGAATGCTGAATTAAAAATGTTTAGTGGGAGTGAACAAAGAGCGTGCAGACAATGACACAACCTTCTTTTGTGTGTCTTATCTTCCATCACAGACATGGGCCACTCAGAGGTCAGGGATCAGAGACTCTGATCTATGTGGGTGTGAATGGCTCTGATAACTTTGTCATTATGGCTAAGTTTATGATCTCTCTCTACTCCTTTTCACTGTTTCTGTGGCTGGCAACTGTCAATATTTACAATCAATACAGTTCTATTGATTTGATTGGAAATGGAACTGAATGGGAGACCAATGAGCATACAGCAGAGTGAGTTGAAGTAAATATTGATCCTTGCTATCTGGGATCGTTGGTACGTCCCTACCCCATTGAAGTTGACATGTAAAATGGTAAGGGTTAAGGTTAGGGTTTAGGGTCGGGATGTCCCAATGATCCCGGATAGCACTAACCTGTAAATACTTGGTACAACAATGACAAAAACAAAGACGTGTAAAATGGATGCCACTATGTGTTGAATTACCAAAGTAGTTTATCTACTGTAGACTGAAGTATAATAGCGTTCTTTAAAATGTGTGCACTGAAACATATGACATTGTTGTAGATACAGAGGAAAGATTATCATTGGATTTATTGTTGGGATGAGTATTGAGATGATGTGTGTGTAGTTCATTAGAACTAAGACATGCATGCTATTGGGTCCTTGAGCCATATCTCTTAAATGGACCTTGGTATTTATCTTGATTACATTTCATATGATCATACAATGTCCCTGCAGCTCAAATCAATCTAGGTACATGAATCTGTAAGGAGAACACAGAAAAAAAGAGCATTGATTCATTGAAGATTTCAATCAAAGAAAGCTTGACTCAGTTGCTTACATGTGACATAGCAGCCAGTGTGCAGTATGGGTCTTGGGAACTCATTCACCCAGAAACACCTGGCATAACAACAGACCTGCACAAGTGACAGGTGGCTAGAGATATACTCACACACACACACCCTGTCCTACACACTGGACACGCCCCACCCTCCCACAGTTGTCATGGTAAACAAGAGTGAGAGCGGCCAGGGAAAGTAGTCATGTTGGTGGGTCCCGTTTCACTGGGTTTAGCCCTAGCGGCAGAGAGGTTAGAGCAGCGGGCTAGGAGCCAGAGGGTCGTCGGTGAAAATCCTGAATTTGAAGGAGAATCTGGTGGGGAGGGAGCTGGCAAACGAAGGGTTGCGGGTACGAGTATCCTAGAGCCAACCCTGTGTAAAGTCAATCCGTTTCAATATGCTGTTTACCTCCTGACCTAACACACACACAGTTAAAGGTGGGAGACAGACTAGGGCTGCACAAGTGAGATCCCCATCTCGTCATCACAACACTGCAAAATCACCTTGCAGCCGTACAGCACAGGATGTTATCTGTAACACCATGTGACAACACAGGATTCAATGTAATCTACCCTCCACACACTCTTTCACCAGCTTCCTGTCCCTATTGGAGATCTTGAGTCAGAGGAAATGGGAAAAGCCTTCCTATGGTAATTTGTTGTGGTCTCCATCCAATTACAGGTCTGTGTAATGAATTCAGGGTTTGGTTCAGGTCAAAAGCAGTTTACTATAACTGGAATAGGGGGTCATTCTGGATTGGTGTGTATTATTAGGTATTACTGCACTGTTGGATTGGTGTGTATTATTGTGTATTATTAGGTATTACTGCACTGTTGGATTGGTGTGTATTATTGTGTATTATTAGGTATTACTGCACTGTTAGATTGGTGTGTATTATTGTGTATTGTTAGGTATTACTGCACTGTTGGATTTGTGTGTATTATTGTGTATCGTTAGGGATTACTGCACTGTTGGAGCTAGAAATATAAGCATTTCTCTGCATCTGCGATTACATCTGCAAAATATGTGTATGCGACCAATACAATTTCATTTGGTTGAAGTAGTGCACTATTTAGGGACTAAGGTGTCATTCTGGTCAAAACTTGTGCACTATCCGACAAGGCAAGTGTATGCACATAAGAGCACACTCAGTCACACACGAGGACAGTAACATAGCGACATGCATACAGGATCTCTCTCTCAAGAGGCCATTTTGCAATTTGCTTCACAATTTCCTAATTTCCCAGACCCCACCTCCAAGACTTACTACAACAAAAGAGACACACCATTGTTTGGGTCACCTGTGACAACGCTGGCCTTTCCCATAACATCACCTCCTCCTTATCACGGGAGCCATAACAATCACCTCCTCCTCATCACGGGAGCCATAACAATCACCTCCTCCTCATCACGGGAGCCATAACATCACCTCCTCCTCATCATGGGAGCCATAACATCACCTCCTCCATAACATCACCTCCTCCTCATCGTGGGAGCCATAACATCACCTCCTACTCATCGTGGGAGCCATAACATCATCATCACCTCCTCATCGTGGGAGCCATAACGTCATCATCACCTCATCGTGGGAGCCATGACGTCACCTCCTCCTCATCGTGGGAGCCATGACGTCACCTCCTCCTCATCGTGGGAGCCATGACGTCACCTCCTCCTCATCGTGGGAGCCATGACGTCACCTCCTCCTCATCGTGGGAGCCATGACGTCACCTCCTCCTCCTCGTGGGAGCCATGACGTCACCTCCTCCTCCTCGTGGGAGCCATGACGTCACCTCCTCCTCCTCGTGGGAGCCATGACGTCACCTCCTCCTCCTCGTGGGAGCCATGACGTCACCTCCTCCTCCTCGTGGGAGCCATGACGTCACCTCCTCCTCCTCGTGGGAGCCATGACGTCACCTCCTCCTCCTCGTGGGAGCCATGACGTCACCTCCTCCTCCTCGTGGGAGCCATGACGTCACCTCCTCCTCCTCGTGGGAGCCATGACGTCACCTCCTCCTCCTCGTGGGAGCCATGACGTCACCTCCTCCTCCTCGTGGGAGCCATGACGTCACCTCCTCCTCCTCGTGGGAGCCATGACGTCACCTCCTCCTCCTCGTGGGAGCCATGACGTCACCTCCTCCTCCTCGTGGGAGCCATGACGTCACCTCCTCCTCATCGTGGGAGCCATAACGTCACCTCCTCCTCATCGTGGGAGCCATAACGTCACCTCCTCCTCATCGTGGGAGCCATAACGTCACCTCCTCCTCATCATGGGAGCCATAACGTCACCTCCTCCTCATCATGGGAGCCATAACAATCACCACCTCCTTATCAACAATCACCTCCTCCTCATCATGGGAGCCATAACATCACCTCCTCCTCATCATGGGAGCCATAACGTCACCTCATCCTCATCATGGGAGCCATGACATCACCTCCTCCTCATCCTCATCATGGGAGCCATAACGTCACCTCCTCTTCATCATGGGAGCCATGACGTCACCTCCTCCTCCTCCTCATCATGGTAGCCATGACGTCACCTCCTCCTCATCATGGGAGCCATAACGTCACCTCCTCCTCATCATGGGAGCCATAACAATCACCTCCTCCTTATCAACAATCACCTCCTCCTCATCATGGGAGCCATAACATCACCTCCTCCTCATCGTGGGAGCCATGACGTCACCTCCTCCTCATCCTCATCGTGGGAGCCATGACGTCACCTCCTCCTCATCCTCATCGTGGGAGCCATGACGTCACCTCCTCCTCATCCTCATCGTGGGAGCCATGACGTCACCTCCTCCCCATCGTGGGAGCCATGACGTCACCTCCTCCCCATCGTGGGAGCCATGACGTCACCTCCTCCCCATCGTGGGAGCCATGACGTCACCTCCTCCCCATCGTGGGAGCCATGACGTCACCTCCTCCCCATCGTGGGAGCCATGACGTCACCTCCTCCCCATCGTGGGAGCCATGACGTCACCTCCTCCCCATCGTGGGAGCCATGACGTCACCTCCTCCCCATCGTGGGAGCCATGACGTCACCTCCTCCCCATCGTGGGAGCCATGACGTCACCTCCTCCCCATCGTGGGAGCCATGACGTCACCTCCTCCCCATCGTGGGAGCCATGACGTCACCTCCTCCCCATCGTGGGAGCCATGACGTCACCTCCTCCCCATCGTGGGAGCCATGACGTCACCTCCTCCCCATCGTGGGAGCCATGACGTCACCTCCTCCCCATCGTGGGAGCCATGACGTCACCTCCTCCCCATCGTGGGAGCCATGACGTCACCTCCTCCCCATCGTGGGAGCCATGACGTCACCTCCTCCCCATCGTGGGAGCCATGACGTCACCTCCTCCCCATCATGGGAGCCATGACGTCACCTCCTCCCCATCATGGGAGCCATGACGTCACCTCCTCCCCATCATGGGAGCCATGACGTCACCTCCTCCCCATCATGGGAGCCATGACGTCACCTCCTCCCCATCATGGGAGCCATGACGTCACCTCCTCCCCATCATGGGAGCCATGACGTCACCTCCTCCCCATCATGGGAGCCATGACGTCACCTCCTCCCCATCATGGGAGCCATGACGTCACCTCCTCCCCATCATGGGAGCCATGACGTCACCTCCTCCTCATCATGGGAGCCATGACGTCACCTCCTCCCCATCATGGGAGCCATGACGTCACCTCCTCCCCATCATGGGAGCCATGACGTCACCTCCTCCCCATCATGGGAGCCATGACGTCACCTCCTCCTCATCATGGGAGCCATGACGTCACCTCCTCCTCATCATGGGAGCCATGACGTCACCTCCTCCTTATCACTGACGTGTGCGTGCGGAGTTATACTGCAATCATTGTCCCTCCATGTACTGAGATAAAACCACAGATAGGGTATCATGCCCATGGACCTGAAACTCGACCAGGATAATTCAAATATTCCTGCGTGTGTCTGTGTGTGTGTGTGTGTACATGTGCGAGTGAAACAGGGGTGTGAAATGTAATAAATGCAACCATCCTGGTTGACACAATACATCTGTCAAGGCTAAATAATGGCTGTTGCTTTGGACACATATCTTTAGTTCTGTGGAAACAGGTAGGAAAGAAAGGCGAGATAGAGAGAGAGCGAGGGAGAAAGGGAGAGCGCGAGAGATGGAGGGTCAAGAGACCGAGAGAGAGTGCGGGGGGGGGGGGGGTCAGGTAAATTACCAGTGTGATTATTGGTCAATGAAGAGACAGTTCCCAGGAAGTGTTTAGCTGTACTGGTGAGTCATCTACAGCTAAGCCCCTGTGTCTCAGCCCAGACGTCAGGCCATCTGTCTGTCTGCCCCAGAGAATGACTGGTATACAGACAGAACGACACTCAGATCACTAGGGAGTCTGACTCAGAACACTGATCCCTCAGAAGCCTGAACAGACAGCAAAACAGGGAGATTGGCCACATGGAGGGAGGGAGGGAAAGAGGGAGGGAGGGAGGGAGGTAGAGAGATGAATGAGAGAGAGACCGACAGAGAGAGAGGAATGAGAGAGAGAGAGAAATGAAATTTTATTAGGATCTATTTTAGTTCTTATTTGGACTAATCTCCCAAAAGACAATTTATAATACAATCACATTTTCAGGTATACCACACTGTTACAAACAGACATAATACACTGACATATTGACCAGATAAATACTCTAACAGTCTGAAAGGATAGATTGATTCATTCATCTACCAAAGTCCTGCACAGCCTTCCAATTTATTATATTTAAATGGTTCTAAAGTATTGTTCGAATATATATACACTGACATGTTTCTGGTTTGCTCAGATTAATAATTACATTTGTTTATTGCTCTCTTTATTGCTCAGTCTGGATAACACACACAGTTGAAGTCGGAAGTTTACATACGCTTAGGTTGGAGTCATTAAAACTCATTTTTCAACCACTCTACACATTTCTTGTCCAACAATTATTTTCACTTATAATACACTATTACAATTCCAGTGGGTCAGAATATTACATACACTAAGTTGACTGTGCCTTTAAACAGCTTGAAAAATTCCAGAAAATAATGTCATGGCTTTAGAAGCTTCTGATAGGCTAACTGACATAATTTGAGTCAATTGGAGGTGTACCTGTGGATGTATGTCAAGGCCTACCTTCAAACTCAGTGCCTCTTTGCTTGGCATCATGGGAAAATCAAAAGAAATCAGCCAAGACCTCAGAAAAAAATGGTAGACCTCCACAAGTCTGGTTTATCCTTGGGAGCAATTTCCAAACGCCTGAAGGTACCATGTTCATCTGTACAAACAATTGTAAACAAGTTTAAACACCATGGGACCATGCAGCCACCATACCGCACAGAAAGGAGATGCGTGCTGTCTCCTAGAGATGAAGGTACTTTGGTGCGGAAAGTGCAAATCAATCCCAGATCAAAAACAAAGGACCTTGTGAAGATGCTGGAGGAAACGGGTACCAGAGTATCTATATCCAAATGAGTCCTATAAAGGCCGCTCAGCAAGGAAGAAGCCACTGCTCTGAAACTGCCATAAAAATGCCAGACTACGGTTTGCAACTGCACAAGGGGACAAAGATCGTACTTTTGAGAAATGTTCTCTGGTCTGATGAAACAAAAATTGAACAGTTTGGCCATAATGACCATTGTTATATTTGGAGGAAAAAGGGGGATGCTTGCAAGGCGAAGAACACCATCCCAACCGTGAAGCACGGGGGTGGCAGCATCATGTTGTGGGGGTGCTTTGCTGCAGGAGGGACTGGTGCACTTTACAAAATAGACAGCATCATGAGGACGTAAAATTATGTGGATATATTCAAGCAAAATCTCAAGACATCAGTCAGGAAGTTAAAGCTTGGTCGCAAATGGGTCTTCCAAATGGACAATGACCCCAAGCATACTTCCAAAGTTGTGGCAAAATGGCTTAAGGACAACAAAGTCAAGGTATTGGAGTGGCCATCACAAAGCCTTGACCTCAATCCCATAGAAAATGTGTGGGCAGAACTGAAAAAGCGTGTGTGAGCAAGGAGGCCTACAAACCTGACTCAGTTACACCAGCTCTGTCAGGAGGAATGTCGTGGCAGAATCAGAATCCTTTAGGTAACATTGATAAATAAGATGTTTTATTAATTTTCATAAGTATGCTTATGTGGGCAAAGTTACTTGGGCCCAGAGAGGGGAGAGGGCGGGTTAGTCTTATCTGTGAATGTGTCTGTAACTATTCCTAAACCATGTGAAGGGATGGTGTGATTAATGGGGAACCAGTTAGGTGGCTCCACAATGTCTGTGTGCCAGTCACTTCTCTCTGTAAGCTTGTCTAGGAGGGGTTGTATTTTTTATGGGAGTATCTAGAAATTGACAATTGATATATGCCATTGGATGAGGTAATGTCTGGGTCCTAAGTGGTACCAAGAACGAGATAAAAGCTTCGTTTAGGAGACCAAAGTGAATGATGATTTATAGCTAATGCTATAAATGGGATACTCTTTTTTTCTGGTAAAAGGTTCTTTGTGTAATGTTCCTAAGATCTGTTATTCGTCATGTGAGTTTTGATGGGTGTGTCTTGGCTATACATGATACTAAGGACCGTTTTGTAAGCACTCTCAGAGAATTCATTTATGGATGCTGAATTGATCTGAGAGTCACAGGGCTATGGTGAAGCTCATATAATTAAAGATGGACTTTATGATAACTCTGACTTGTGTGTGGTTTTGCTCTCTCATGATTTGGTAATATAGGAAATTTCCACGACAGGAATTTGCCAAAATTCACCCAACTTATTGTGGGAAGCATGGGGAAGGCTACCCGAAACATTTGGCCCAAGTTAAACAATTTAAAGGTAATACTACCAAATACTAATTGAGTGTAGGTAAGCTTCTGACCCACTGGGAATGTGATGAAAGAAATACAAGCTTAAATAAATTCATTCTACTATTATTCTGACATTTCATATTCTTAAAATAAAGTGGTGATCCTAACTGACCTAAGATAGGGATTTTTTACTAGGATTAAAATGTCAGGAATAGTTCAAAACTGAGTTTAATGTATTTGGCCACAGTGTATGTAAACTTCTGACTTTAACTGTAGATGGTGGATAATATATTTCTAGTATTTACTGAATGTCTATCTATTACCAACTGAATACTGTTGTGAATAGAGTTTGTCCGCTTTAAATGGTGTACATTGTGAAATAAAATAAGTTGATTGATGACCAACCAAGAGCATTGAGCATGACTACAACAGAATAACCATATCTCCACCTTAAAACAGTCCTTGCTGCTTTGTTCTGTGCAATCTGCAGCCTCCTAATTTCACTTTCTGATGCATTTCCAATGAATGCTTGGGTTGTTAGCTTATTAATGCTTCCAGGGAAATATTTAGCTTTCCTTCTGATCATGCATGCATGCAGTTTTTTTAAATATATATATTTTACATAGATTAGTTATTTGACAACCATGATAAGCGGTAGTCTAGCTGCACCCCTAGTAGTTTGGTTTCTGTCACTTCCTCAATTTGTACTCCCCCATACTTAATTGTATCCTATGCTGTGTTGGCCTTTTCCTGGTGGAACAGACCAATATAACCTTGGATGTCTTGGTGTTCAAAATAAGTTTGTTCCGGCAAACCCACTCCCTGATATTTCCCAGATCTACTTGTAAATCTTGCTGTACCCGTTGAACCGATTGTCTTGCTGTATAAATTGTAGTATAATCTGCAAATATAGTAACTTGAGTTTCAGATAAGGCATAAGGAAGGTTGTTGGTGTATATTAAGTAAAGAAGTGGCCCAAGGATGCTGCCCTGTGGTATACCACAGTTTAAATCATGAGGCGTAGAAAATGACCCATTGATATAGATGGACTGTTTCCTGTCAGTTAGATATGACTGTACCCACTTCAATGCTGCCTTCTTAAACCCATAATGCAATACTTTTGTCAAAAATATTTAATGATCCACTAAATAAAATGCTGCACTGAAATCTAAAAATAGTACACCCACAAACCTGCCATTATCCATAGCATTGAGCCACTGGTCAGTCATGTCAACCAATGCAGTGGTAGTGGAATGGTTTCTGCAATAAGCATGCTGATTGGCTGTTATCAGACCATTATTTTCCATGTACTCCCATATTTGTCTACTCACAATACACTCCAATATCTTACTGAGTGAAGGGAGTAGACTAATTGGTCGACCATTGGCAGGAGTAATAGCAGGTTTGCTGTCTTTCGGGATTGGACACAGTTTAGCATGCTTCCATACATTTGCAAATGTCCCCTTGTCCAGTGACCAATACAATGTGTATTTCAGTGGAGCTGTAATCTGGGGAGCAGCATAGTGAAGCAAAAGAATTGTCCATAAAATAATATCCTGTAGATTTACCATCAGGTAATGACTTCAACAGGTTTAACACCTCTTCTACTGACACCATTGGTAGACTAAAATAGCAGTTTTTTTGCTCATGATATGATCACCAATCCAATGAACAATAGCTTGTTTGGAAGAATGGGTGTTTATATTATCGCTCAGTAAATACATGTTCTTGATTGGCAATATCAGATGGTTTTGTTATTGTTATCCCGTCAACCTCCACACTAGATGGGCATGATTAGATAGATGTACCAAGTATCCCCTTAACTTTATTCCATACCTTTTTACAATCATTTTTGTAGGGGTTGACATATTTTTTGTAAGGGCAAATCAAGTCTGAAATGTTAAAGTGGAAATGACAAACTTTAGAAGCCTTTTTAAACCTTAAATACAATTAAACTACAATTTGTATGTCCTGCTGCGCAGGGAAATTCTCTGTGACAGAGTGATCAAATTAAGATAACAGATTTGTAAGTCACTGTTGCACAGACCTACTGTAGCCTGGTCCCAGATCAGCAGGTAAAAACAACCCATCTGAATATTGTTATCATGCCGTTTCAACTTCATGTATCTGTACTGCATGTGCCTCAGTAGGTTAAAGCACATACCTGAGATCAGGGCCCATATTCACAATGCGTCTCATAGTAGGAATCTAGGGTCTAATTTTGGTCTTAAATCATGATGAATCTGATTATATATGGACAGGGGGACCTGATCCTAGATCAGCACTCCTACTCTGAGCGCTTTGTGAATACGGGAAAAAGCTAGTTTCTTCTCACAGCCGCTGTGCCCCAGCTGGGGTGGAGCGCCCTAGAGCCTGGTGAGAGAGACTAGGACCAGGCTAGCGTGTGGAGTGCCCCAGAGCCTGGTGAGAGAGACTAGGACCAGGCTAGCGTGTAGTGCCCCAGAGTCTGGTGAGAGAGACTAGGACCAGGCTAGCGTGTGGAGTGCCCCAGAGTCTGATGAGAGAGACCAGGCTAGCGTGTGGAGTGCCCCAGAGTCTGGTGAGAGAGACTAGGACCAGGTTAGCATGTGGAGTGCCCCAGAGTCTGATGAGAGAGACTAGGACCAGGCTAGCGTGTGGAGTGGCCCAGAGTCTGGTGAGAGAGACTAGGACCAGGCTAGCGTGTAGTGCCCCAGAGTCTGATGAGAGAGACCAGGCTAGAGTGTGGAGTGCCCCAGAGTCTGATGAGAGAGACTAGGACCAGGCTAGCGTGTGGATCACCCCAGAGTCTGGTGAGAGAGACTAGGACCAGGCTAGCGTGTGGAGTGCCCCAGAGTCTGGTGAGAGAGACTAGGACCAGGCTAGTGTGTGGAGTGCCCCAGAGTCTGATGAGAGAGACCAGGCTAGAGTGTGGAGTGCCCCAGAGTCTGAAGAGAAAGACTAGGACCAGGCTAGCGTGTGGAGCGCCCCAGAGTCTGGTGAGAGAGACTAGGACCAGGCTAGTGTGTGGATCACCCCAGAGTCTGGTGAGAGAGACTAGGACCAGGCTAGCGTGTGGAGTGCCCCAGAGTCTGGTGAGAGAGACTAGGACCAGGCTAGCGTGTGGAGTGCCCCAGAGTCTGGTGAGAGAGACTAGGACCAGGCTAGCGTGTGGAGTGCCCCAGAGTCTGGTGAGAGAGACTAGGACCAGGCTAGCGTGTGGAGTGCCCCAGAGTCTGATGAGAGAGACCAGGCTAGAGTGTGGAGTGCCCCAGAGTCTGAAGAGAAAGACTAGGACCAGGCTAGTGTGTGGAGTGCCCCAGAGTCTGATGAGAGAGACTAGGACCAGGCTAGCGTGTGGAGTGCCCCAGAGTCTGGTGAGAGAGACTAGAACCAGGTTAGCGTGTGGAGCGCCCCAGAGTCTGATGAGAGAGACTAGGACCAGGCTAGCGTGTGGAGTGCCCCAGAGTCTGGTGAGAGAGACTAGAACCAGGCTAGCGTGTGGAGCGCCCCAGAGTCTGATGAGAGAGACTAGGACCAGGCTAGCGTGTGGAGTGCCCCAGAGTCCCAGACCAGGTCTGATGAGCGTGTGGATGAGAGTCTGATGAGAGACTAGGACCAGGCTAGCGTGTGGAGCGCCCCAGAGTCTGATGAGAAAGACTAGGACCAGGCTAGCGTGTGGAGCGCCCCAGAGTCTGATGAGAGAGACTAGGACCAGGCTAGCGTGTGGAGTGCCCCAGAGTCTGGTGAGAGAGACTAGGACCAGGTTAGCGTGTGGAGTGCCCCAGAGTCTGGTGAGAGAGACTAGGACCAGGTTAGCGTGTGGAGTGCCCCAGAGTCTGATGAGAGAGACTAGGACCAGGCTAGCGTGTGGAGTGCCCCAGAGTCTGGTGAGAGAGACTAGGACCAGGTTAGCGTGTGGAGTGCCCCAGAGTCTGGTGAGAGAGACTAGGACCAGGCTAGCGTGTGGAGTGCCCCAGAGTCTGGTGAGAGAGACTAGGACCAGGCTAGCGTGTGGAGTGCCCCAGAGTCTGGTGAGAGAGACTAGGACCAGGCTAGCGTGTGGAGTGCCCCAGAGTCTGGTGAGAGACCAGGCTAGCGTGTGGACCAGGTGTGGAGTGCCCCAGAGTCTGGTGAGAGAGACTAGGACCAGGCTAGCGTGTGGAGTGCCCCAGAGTCTGGTGAGAGAGACTAGGACCAGGTTAGCTGGTGGAGTGCCCCAGAGTCTGGTGAGAGAGACTAGGACCAGGCTAGCATGTGGAGCGCCCCAGAGTCTGGTGAGAGAGACTAGGACCAGGTTAGCGTGTGGAGTGCCCCAGAGTCTGGTGAGAGAGACTAGGACCAGGTTAGCTGGTGGAGTGCCCCAGAGTCTGGTGAGAGAGACTAGGACCAGGTTAGCTGGTGGAGTGCCCCAGAGTCTGATGAGAAAGACTAGGACCAGGCTCTCTCACCAGACTCTGGGGCGCTCCACATGCTCCACCCCAGCATACAGCAAAACAGTGAACACCATCATGTTCATGAGAACCTCCCCTTTCCACAGTTGGGTCCCATTAGTTTGTAGCCAAAACGGTTCAGACGCTACGAAACAGAAGTTGGCACATCGACGGTACCAACTTCAGACGAGTCTCCTACTTATGCGGGTCATAGAGCAAAATGGAGAACACCATCGTGTTTGTGGGATGACTTGTGGTCTGACAAACACCACTCTAGCTCTGCCACCTTTCACCGTAGATGTGGAAGTGCATCACTGGAGGAGGCGGTGGATTGAGAGCTTAAACTGACAGATTTCTATGTTTTTCTTTTGTTATTTAGGATAGATTGAAGCACTGGTGCGTCAATCAACTCTAGGGGGTTAAACAGTACTTTAACTTTACCTCAGAATGTATACTAATGACTGTTCATAATTTGGGGCTTTCTCATCCTATTCGGCAGCAGACTGTCAGAGTTGTGACTAAAGCAGTAGCGGTGCGTGGATAAAATCACTGCGGAATCCAAGCCAGAAGAAAATGCCATATTACAACATGTGTGTTGTGATAATTGCGTTGTTTGCTCTATAACATGTTAGTTCATATGCCTTGACACTGTGATCTACAGGCCGAGACTATTAGAAGACACAGTGGCAGAATAAATTCAGCCACACCTTTTGTTTCATCACAAAACCAGAGAGCAACCTCTGTCTGGTGAAGTCCACAAAGCATACTGCATGTAACAAACAGCTAAATTACCTACATATTGGTCAAGAAAGTTATTGTTTCCAACATTTTTGGACAAAAAGAAAACAGGTTGTCTCCACTATTCCAGCACCATTTCAACACCATCAAATCACCTCTGCTTAGTCTTAATACAGTGACAACTAAAAGATACCAAAAACAATTTAATCCAATCAACATGAGCTAAATATGATGTGGCTGTCTATGGTTCTGATTTTTGTGTGTGTGTGTTCGTGCAAGTAGAAAAACATGTTGACTCACCCTACTTGCAGAGAAACACCAATGCCATCCTGCTCTCTTTAATGTTCACGAAACTGTCTATGACTGTCATACAGTACACGCTTTTAGTTTTTGTAGTCCTAGGCTAACTGGCTAAAATGCTTGCTCGCTAGACTAACTTCCTTTCATGGGCAACGTTAGCTAGTTAACATTAGCCTTCTACATCTAGCTAGCTACATATTGAATGTCCATCTCTCAGTCCAGGAGCACAATGTATGTTATGGTCGGGTCAGAATCGTAGTTATAAGCATTGGCCAGTACGGAGAATTAAGTAAAACCATAAGTCCAAATCCTTATCTCCATCCATGGCTAATTTAGGAAAGGAACAATTTTAGCTAGCTCGCCACCGGAGGACAACTGCACAACAAGGTGCAACAATTCAAGTTGTTTTTAATCGATAACATATTTCTCTGCGATAGGAGTAAAGCCAAATCAAAATGGGCTTCCCTTGACACTTTTCTTTTGTGCGCCAGGACTATTCACAGTTGAGCTCACTCAGTTTAGCTCAATGCTGATTGGCTATTATTTTATACTTTTTTATCAAGGGAGGCCAAATGCTCGCTGGCTTCCCTTACATTCAATGCTACGGCAAAAATGTCATACTCTTTATGACCAGACAGCATCAGATAGATGGCCTACACATACAGAGGCAGAGGGGAGCCGTTTCGCCTACTCGGATGCAACGAAAATTAGGAAAGCACAGAAAGACGAAACATACATTTTTTAACGTTTTTTCTTTTTTTCTTGGTACATTTTTGTGGGAAGCCTTGTGGTATCCATGAATACACACCACTGGACTAAAGAGGTGTATCTTTCTTTGTCTCAGTCTGAAGCAGTGTGTGTGTGTGTGTGTGTGTGTAGGAGGCACCGACTGGATCTTCCAGTATAACAACGTGTGTGTGTTGGTGGGGGAGGAGGCACAGTACAGAGAGGTGTATTAATGGAACTACGCAGAACACCAAACAACACATAACACACACAGCATACTCATGCATGAGGGCATTGTCTGGAGACTTGGATAATGTTACATTGGGTATGATCGACACTGTCTCATATGTCGAAGGTGTGTGTGTGAGATTGAGAGCGAGAGTGTGAGTGTGTATGTACAGGTGTGTGTATGAGGGCGGCAGGTAGCCTAGTGGTTAACAGCATTGGGCCAGTAACTGAAAAGTCTCTGGTTCAAATCCCCAAGCTGACTAAGTGAAAAATCTGGCGATGTGCCCTTGAGCAAAGAACTTAACCCTAACTGTTCTTGTAAGTTGCTCTGGATAAGAGTGTCAGTTAAATTACTAAAATGTGTGGGGCAGTCCTCACCTCACTCTCCTTGTTTTCGTACTTGTTGGTGTTCTTGCCCTGGCTCTTCCTCCTGAGTTTCTTCAGGTCAGACTGCGACCTCTCCAGAGAGTCCTGCTTCATCTTGTGCTCTGTCTGGTACCTCTTAAAGGTGGCCTGGATGGGTGGGAGGGAGAGCACCCATGAACACCTGGAACCATCTCTAGACAGTACAAGTAGCATTGTAGCAAGTAGATTTTCCTTTTCAGAAAAAAACCTTTCAGTAATATCATTAAATGTAATGTCACTAAGTATTCAAATTCTTCGTTTTTTAGTTTCATTGATTCAATGGTAATTAGCCTTAAATGCTATGTTTCATTATAGGCATTAGTAGAAAGGGTGGACACAGGGATTAAACCCCGGTCTCTGCTGGGGAGAGATGTACATGTGCCATATGCTGTGAGCGTTACCACTCAACCACGGCTCTGAATGGCATAAGTCATTGTTGCATGTTTATCCTATTCCCTTCATAGTGAACGTACTACTTTTGGGACCTGGTGAAAAGTAGTGCCCCATAAAGGGAATTGGGTGTCTTTTGGGATGCAGACAGTATGTTCACTGTGGTCACTGTGACAGTAGACAGGATAGACAGTAGACAGGATTCTGTAGTCATTGTGATGTAGGTAGGCAGTAGACAGGATTCTGTAGTCACTGATGTAGGTAGGCAGTAGACAGGATTCTGTAGTCACTGATGTAGGTAGGCAGTAGACAGGATTCTGTAGTCATTGTGATGTAAGGTAGGCAGTAGAAAGGATTCTGTAGTCATTGTGATGTAAGGTAGGCAGTAGAAAGGATTCTGTAGTCATTGTGATGTAAGGTAGGCAGTAGAAAGGATTCTGTAGTCATTGTGATGTAGGTAGGCAGTAGACAGGATTCTGTAGTCACTGATGTAGGTAGGCAGTAGACAGGATTCTGTAGTCATTGTGATGTAAGGTAGGCAGTAGAAAGGATTCTGTAGTCATTGTGATGTAAGGTAGGCAGTAGAAAGGATTCTGTAGTCATTGTGATGTAGGTAGGCAGTAGACAGGATTCTGTAGTCATTGTGATGTAGGTAGGCAGTAGACAGGATTCTGTGGTCACTGTGATGTAGGTAGGCAGTAGACAGGATTCTGTGGTCACTGATGTAGGTAGGCAGTAGACAGGATTCTGTAGTCACTGTGATGTAAGGTAGGCAGTAGACAGGATTCTGTGGTCACTGATGTAGGTAGGCAGTAGAAAGGATTCTGTAGTCACTGTGATGTAGGTAGGCAGTAGACAGGATTCTGTAGTCACTGTGATGTAGGTAGGCAGTAGACAGGATTCTGTAGTCACTGTGATGTAGGTAGGCAGTAGACAGGATTCTGTAGTCACTGTGATGTAGGTAGGCAGTAGACAGGATTCTGTGGTCACTGATGTAGGTAGGCAGTAGAAAGGATTCTGTAGTCATTGTGATGTAGGTAGGCAGTAGACAGGATTCTGTGGTCACTGATGTAGGTAGGCAGTAGACAGGATTCTGTAGTCATTGTGATGTAGGTAGGCAGTAGAAAGGATTCTGTAGTCATTGTGATGTAGGTAGGCAGTAGACAGGATTCTGTGGTCACTGATGTAGGTAGGCAGTAGAAAGGATTCTGTGGTCACTGATGTAGGTAGGCAGTAGAAAGGATTCTGTAGTCATTGTGATGTAGGTAGGCAGTAGACAGGATTCTGTGGTCACTGATGTAGGTAGGCAGTAGACAGGATTCTGTAGTCACTGTGATGTAAGGTAGGCAGTAGACAGGATTCTGTGGTCACTGTGATGTAAGGTAGGCAGTAGACAGGATTCTGTGGTCACTGTGATGTAGGTAGGCAGTAGACAGGAGTATGTGGTCACTGTGATGTAGGTAGGCAGACAGGATTCTGTGGTCACTGATGTAGGAAGGCAGTAGACAGTATTCTGTGGTGTAGGTAGGCAGTAGACAGGAGTATGTGGTCACTGTGATGTAGGTAGGCAGTAGACAGTATTCTGTGGTGTAGGTAGGCAGTAGACAGGAGTATGTGGTCACTGTGATGTAGGTAGGCAGTAGACAGGATTCTGTGGTCACTGTGGTGTAGGAAGGCAGTAGACAGTATTCTGTGGTGTAGGTAGGCAGTAGACAGGAGTATGTGGTCACTGTGGTGTAGGTAGGCAGTAGACAGGAGTATGTGGTCACTGTGGTGTAGGTAGGCAGTAGACAGGATTCTGTGGTCACTGATGTAGGAAGGCAGTAGACAGTATTCTGTGGTGTAGGTAGGCAGTAGACAGGAGTATGTGGTCACTGTGATGTAGGTAGGCAGTAGACAGGAGTATGTGGTCACTGTGATGTAGGTAGGCAGTAGACAGGATTCTGTGGTCACTGATGTAGGAAGGCAGTAGACAGTATTCTGTGGTGTAGGTAGGCAGTAGACAGGAGTATGTGGTCACTGTGATGTAGGTAGGCAGTAGACAGGAGTATGTGGTCACTGTGATGTAGGTAGGCAGTAGATAGGATTATAGTTCCAGGGATGAGGCATGGGGGGCAGTTCTCAGTGATATTCCCATGAGCAGGAGGGAAGACCGTTTCCATAGAATCACATAAGCACACGCATTCATACAGTACAGTACTTACTGTCATGTATTTTACATCCATGTCTGTCTTCCTCTCCAATTCAGCTATTATCTCGCTGTGAAACCTCTTAAACTGCAGGTGAGGGGAAAGGAGGATGAGAGGGGGAGAGACGGTGAAGGGAGAAAGGAGGGGGGATGCACACTGATTAGAGAAGGGACTGTTATGATGGAGTGATGGAGGTGCGTCAGTGGAAAACAATAAAAAAATAATGTTGGAAGGGATTTGAGAGCCATCCTTGAGTTGTGTAAGCAAAGGTGTTTTTGTGTGTGTGTGCCTGGTTGTGTGCCTGTGTGCAAGAAAGAGAAAAGATTCAAGGCTATATGAGTGAGTCATAGCCCGAAAAGTAAAGCAGGGATGCCCTCCTCTCTCTCTTTCTCCCTATATCCCTCTCTCTCTAATCAGTATGAGGGGGAGCGCAGGCATCTCTTACATCACCGAAGCCTTGTGGTGGCAAACCGACGCCCACTGGTGCCATTCGGTCAACGAAAACCCCACATCCTCTCAAAGAATTAGAGACTGACCCTGCAACCCACGTCTCCTCAGGCCTCTCAAACAACAACCCTGTTAGCTGCTGCTTCAAATCTCTAGGTGCTTTAGTGCAGGGTTTCCCAACTGGTGGCCCGTGGGCCGAATTTGGCCCGCTGTTGATTTTATTTGGCCCGCCATGTTTTCTGAGCAAAAATATTTTAAAATATAAATCAGCTCCAAGTGATTTTAATTTGGGAAATCTGTTCCCAAGTAGTCCCTCGCATAATAGCCACATGATCCTATACAAATGTAAGCAAGGTTTGAAATGATTATGTTTTAGTCAAATATTATATCTGTTTGGGCTTCTTGGGTCAATTTGCAGTCCACAAATGATTTGTAATTATGTAAAAATCTGCCCGCGGCTGGATGTAGTTATTGATCCCTCCTTTAGTTAAACTGCTCTGCCTTCCATAGACACGCCATGCATGACAACGCCTCCTCCAATCTCCAACTCTTTAATGGAATGAAGGAATTCATATTGTGACTCACACTTTGACTAAACGAAAGCTGCTCTCCGATACAGAGTGGAGCTCGGGAAGAGAACAACAGTGACTTCTGGGGATAGAACCAGGCAGATATAATCACTAAAAATGGGAAAAAGCCCCTCAGATCATGGCAATTTGACTGCATCCTCTCTCATGGGTACACTCAATATGGCTGACCCATCATGGAACATTGACTTGAATGGGGAGCCCTGTTCTAATAATTATATTTGTATGGATATAACTACAGGGAGAAGTAGCTTTGTTGTCTCATGAACCAGTGTGCCAGTGTAGTTAACAGAGAAGGGAACAGGGTATGAATTACGTGGGTGTCACTACCAAGGGGTGCTACTGCCTCTACCACATGGGTGCTGAGTGGGCAGACTGGACCCTCCCCCTAATGGTTAGGGATAAGATTTGGGGAATCTGATCATAGATCTGTGGTAAGAGCCAGAAACATACAAACAGTGACAAAATGCTCTACCTCTCCCCCTGGTTAACCCTTCACCATGGGCTCCCTACATAGTTAGGCAGGTTTAGAATCAATATACCAGTTGACATGCATGACAACAGTAGTGTCAACACACCCCAGAGGTTCTTGTTCCTCCAACAGGAGCTCATATCTAGCACGTATTCATGACCTGATGACAGCACAGACAAGTTTACATGCTTCCAACTTCACCTTCTCAGATGAGAAGGTTCCTCAACATGCATACGTACAGGGTAAGGTAGGTTACTTTCTAAATGTAAACCATTAGTTACCAGTCCATGATTGCAATCATTAACATAACCTTTGGACAGCCCAAACTCAGTAAAGTAATCTGATTACAGTTACTTTTGGATTACTTTCCCCTTAAGAGGCATTAGAAGACAAAAAGGATCCATCAAACACTTCTGGATTATCATCATAGTGGTCTCTGGCCTGTGGTCACTCTCTGAGGTGGAACAAACGTAAACTCCCTCCTGCTGAATTGAATGTCATTGAGAGAACAGAAAGGTGCCATAATGTTTTTTTCACAAACATGCTTTCTGAATTTAAAAAGTCAATACAAGAAGTAATCATCTAGTTTTTCAAAAGTATCTGTAATCTGACTACAGTATATTTTGCTGGTATTGTAATTGATTACAGTTACAGTATTCTTTGTAAGCAGATTACAAGTAATTGATTACATGAATTAAGTGTCTCCCTAACCTTGTATACTTATGAGGATAAACATTTTTTATAGTTTGTAGAATAAGTAATTGTATGCCAACCATAACTACAGGCCTTGACAAGTGTGACTGTCATCAACAACAGTTCCCAGAGGCCCCGTCACAGGGCATGTTCAGACCTGCTCCCGTCCTATAAACAGGCTGTACACAATAACCAAACAGGTGCAACTTTTCCTCTAGCTTCTTTTTGTTTTCTTCTCTTCATCTTTGCTTTTTCTGTCCCTTGATGTTACATAAAGAGAAACACCATCATGTGATTACTAATGGAGAGAGTTGAAGAGGGAAAGAGATGTGTTTGAGAGGAATTAAAAACGGTACATTGTGTTAAGCAGCAGAGAGAGAAAAATCGCGAGGGAGAGAGAGCACACTGGGCGAGGCAAGTCATGCAGGGAATTAAACAATAGATGACGCAAACACTCATGTACACACACACACACACACACACACACACACACACACCTTGCAGAACCCCCCCCCCACACACACACACCTTGCAGAACCCCCCCCCCCCCACACACACACACACACGCACAGTACTCACATTCTCCTCTAGCTCAAGGTGAACTTTCCTGTGGACCTCGGATATCTCCATCAGCACAACGCCTGTGGCGAGAGAGAGACATGCACTGATTGGCTGCTTGGCTTGTGGGGGAAAACAAGATTAGGGTTTTGGTCAGATTCTCTACCCTTCTCCTGAAGTGTGCACTATTTGACATTATCTACCCTTCTCCTGAAGTGTGCACTATTTGACATACAGTGGGGCAAAAAAGTATTTAGTCAGCCACCAATTGTGCAAGTTCTCCCACTTAAAACGATGAGAAGCCTGTAATTTTCATCATAGGTACACTTCAACTATGACAGACAAAATGAAAAGAAAAAAAATCCAGAAAATCACATTGTAGGATTTTTAATGAATTTATTTGCAAATTATGGTGGAAAATAAGTATTTGGTCAATAACAAAAGTTTCTCAATACTTTGTTATATACCTATTGTTGGCAACGACAGAGGTCAAACGTTTTCTGTAAGTCCTCACAAGGTTTTCACACACTGTTGCTGGTATTTTGGCCCATTCCATCATGCAGATCAGCTCTAGAGCAGTGATGTTTTGGGGCTGTTGCTGGGTAACACAGACGTTCAACTCCCTCCAAAGATTTTCTATGGGGTTGAGATCTGGAGACTGGCTAGGCCACTCCAGAACCTTGAAATGCTTCTTACAAAGCCACTCCTTCGTTGCCCGGGCGGTGTGTTTGGGATCATTGTCATGCTGAAAGACCCAGCCAAGTTTCATCTTCAATGCCCTTGCTGATGGAAGGAGGTTTTCACTCAAAATCTCACAATACATGGCCCCATACATTCTTTCCTTTACACGGATCAGTCATCCTGGTCCCTTTGCAGAAAAACAGCCCCAAAGCATGATGTTTCCACCCCCATGCTTCACAGTAGGTATGGTGTTCTTTGGATACAACTCAGCATCTTTGTCCTCCAAACACGACGAGTTGAGTTTTTACCAAAAAGTTATATTTTGGTTTCATCTGACGATATGACATTCTCCCAATCTTCTTCTGGATCATCCAAATGCTCTATAGTAAACTTCAGACGGGCCTGGACATGTACTGGCTTAAGCAGAGGGACACATCTGGCACTGCAGGATTTGAGTCCCTGGCGGTGTAGTGTGTTACTGATGGTAGGCTTTGTTACTTTGGTCCCAGCTCTCTGCAGGTCATTCACTAGGTCTCCCCGTGTGAGATCTTGCGTGGAGCCCCAGATCGAGGGAGATTATCAGTGGTCTTGTATGTCTTCCATTTCCTAATAATTGCTCCCACAGTTGATTTCTTCAAACCAAGCTGCTTACCTATTGCAGATTCAGTCTTCCCAGTCTGGTGCAGGTCTACAATTTTGTTTCTGGTGTCCTTTGACAGCTCTTTGGTCTTGGCCATAGTGGAGTTTGGAGTGTGACTGTTTGAGGTTGTGGACAGGTGTCTTTTATACTGATAATAAGTTCAAACAGGTGCCATTAATACAGATAACGAGTGGAGGACAGAGGAGCCTCTTAAAGAATAAGTTACAGGTCTGTGAGAGCCAGAAATCTTGCTTGTTTGTAGGTGACCAAATACTTATTTTCCACCATAATTTGCAAATAAATTACTAAGAAATCCTACAATGTGATTTTCTGGATTTTTTTCCCTCATTTTGTCTGTCATAATTGAAGTGTACCTATGATGAAAATTACAGGCCTCTCTCATCTTTTTAAGTGGGAGAACTTGCACAATTGGTGGCTGACTAAATACTTTTTGCCCCACTGTATTATCTACCCTTCTCCTGAAGTGTGCACCATTAGATATGGACTGGTGGAAGGAATATGGTGGAAACGGGTAGTCCGTACGATGTACATAGTCTCAAATGGTTGCTTTCCTTCATGAAAGAGGAAAGACATACAGTAAACATCCCTCTGACAAGTGCTGAACTGACAAAAAGGTGGGGAATGGAAACAATGTTGACAACGCCGACAGAACAGTGATTTATTTGTGAGACACTGTCACACTCATTTATCATGTTCAGAGTAGAGCACACCGAAGAAATGTGTTGCAAATGGAAATCTGTCGTTATGGAACAAGCTCAGTTTGTATCTCCTGCGGTTCAGTTCATTTCAACACGTTTTCTCCCTACTGAATACAACCCAGGATGGCTTTAATTCAGTTGTAAACTAAAATGGACCTTATTAATATTTGCTAACGTTGAGGAAACAGTGTGTCGTTACCACCTGCAGTTAGATAATCAAAAACAGCTCTAACTGCAGGGAACCAAAAACAATATCACTCTTTGCATGTTACTCAACAGCCAATCAAAAATGGATTAAAACGTAATAACACCATAAAGCAACTGGAAATCGTAACACCCAATTCATGCAGGTAGCCTAGTGGTTAGAGCGTTGGGCCAGTAACTGAAAGGTGGCTGGATTGAATCCCCGAGCTGACAGGGTAAACATCTGTCGTTCTACACCTGAGCAAGGCAGTTAACCCACTGTACCCCGGGTGCCGAAGACGTGGATGTTGATTAAGGCAGCCCCCCCCCGCACCTCTCTGATTCAGAAGGGGTGGGGTTAAATGCAGAAGACACATTTCAGTTGAAGGCTTTCAGTTCAACTGACCAGGTGTCAGCCCCTTCTCCTTTCCGTAATAAGGATCCACACACATGGCACTTCTGAGTGACTATCATAATATGTGTTGCTCATAAACGGATGAAAGGACATTGTTTTACTGATGCCTCTATCGTAACATGTTAAATCAAGTGACTCGTCTTACACAGAGAAACCTACAGTAGCAGTCAAAAGTTTGGACACCTACTCATTCATTTTGCTTTATTTTGTACTATTTTCAACATTGAAGAATAATAGTGAAAACGTCAAAACTGTGAAATAACCTATATGGAATCATGCAGTAACCAAAGAAAAGTGTTAAACAAATAAAAATATATTTTATATTTGATATTCTTCAAAGTAGCCACCCTTTGCCTTGATCACAGCTTTACACACTGTTGGCATTCTCTCATTCAGCATTTCAATTAACAGGTGTGCCTTCTTAAAAGTTAATTTGTGGAATTTCTTTCCTTCTTAATGTGTTTGAGTCAATCAATTGTGACAAGGTTGTGACAAGGTAGGGGTGGTATACAGAAAATAGCCCTATTTGGTAAAAGACCAAGTCCATATTATGTTAAGACATGAAGGTCAGTCAATCTGGAACATTTCAAGAACTTTGAAGGTTTCTTCAAGTGCAGCCGCAAAAACCATCAAGCACTATGATGAAACTGGCTTTCATGTGGACCGCCACAGGGAAGGAAGACCCAGAGTTCTCTGCTGCAGAGGATACGTTCATTAGAATTAACTGCACCTCAGATTGCAGCCCAAATAAATGCTTTACATAGTTCAAGTAACAGACATCTCCACATCAACTGTTCAGAGGAAACTGCGTGAATCAGGCCTTCATGGTCAGATTGCTGCAAATAAACCACTACTTAAGGACACCAATAATAAGAAGAAACTTGCTTGGGCCAAGAAACATGAGCAATGGACATAAGACCGGTTGAAATCTGTCCTTTGGTCTGAGGAGTCCAAATTTGAGATTTTTGGTTCTAACCGCCATGTCTTGGTGAGATGCAGAGTAGGTGAACAGAAAAATAGATTTGTTTAACACTTTTTTCATTACTACATGAGTCCATACTTGTCATTTCATAGTTTTGATGTCTTCACTATTATTCTACAATGTAGAAAGTAGTAAAAATAAAGAAAAATCCTTGAATGAGTAGATGTGTCCAAACCTTTGACTGGTACTGTACATCAAACTCAATATAATCAAAGCATATAAATCAGCAGGAAGTAAGGGATTCCTTTGTTAATCCCATGTGTATCTCCTGAAACCATCATGTCTATATCTGAGGAGCTACTAACCCATGGAGGAGTGTGTGAGCCCTGTGACTAGACCACTTCCTGGACTGTAGGCCTACACAGTATGACATAAACCTGGGTCGTGTTCATTAGTTTTAAAACGTTTCCAGATGGAAAACTAAAATGAGCATTTCTTATTGGACAAGTCCAAGTATAGTCCCTCCTTGTTTCAGTGTGTTTTCTTCAGTTTGGTTCCTTTTTGAGCAGGAGCCAAGCTGGTCCTCCCTCTGATTAGGCCACCTCCTACTCTGTATGTCAGGCTACACAGTAGGCTATATGATGTTCATCTGAGGAAAGCTTTGACTGTCTGTCTGGAGAGAGATTTTCCATTCCATGTCACCCCAGGCTATAGGCTGTCTGTCCCACAGAGCTAGCAGAGAGGCGTGGTCAGAAAGCTCTGATCAAACAACACAACAGAGTAGTTTAATAATACAAAACAAGAGACAGAATGTTCCATACTGGGACACAATGGCAGGGGAGAGGAGAGAGGGCAGAGGTCGAGTGGTTCAGTACATTAAATACAGTAGTGATACACTATACAGGAAGAGAGTTTTAGTGTGGGACTGAACGAATGATGAACGAACTATACACTACTCACCCAGGATTTCCATATTATTCAACTGTGTTTGTTTACAGCAGGTAGTGGTGGCTCTGCTCTGAGAGAAATACCCAGAGAGGAAAGTGCTGTTGTGACAGTATGTGACTGATCATTGATCAAACAAACCCAACCCAGGCGTTTCTGTATGGTTTGACATGAAGCAAGCTTTGTTCACTTACTGTTGAACATCACATAATGAAGATTAGTCATAATCACATGACTACACATGAACAGTCAAATGCATTTCATTTCAACATCATTACATGTTCCAAGATAATACATGTGACTAAATGTCTCAATATACCAACAATTAGTACACAGACTTATACATTTCATGAATGTTGTATTCACATGTTATGAATACATAAACTGCTGTGAAATAAACACTGTGTCATATGAGCCAGGCCCAGCTCCACTCGTTATTAACCCCTGGATTACAATAGCTAAACACGGGCCCAGCTCCACTCGTTATTAACCCCTGGATTACAATAGCTAAACACAGGCCCAGCTCCACTCATTATTAACCCCTGGATTACAATAGCTAAACACAGGCCCAGCTCCACTCATTATTAACCCCTGGATTACAATAGCTAAACACAGGCCCAGCTCCACTCATTATTAACCCCTGGATTACAATAGCTAAACACAGGCCCAGCTCCACTCATTATTAACCCCTGGATTACAATAGCTAAACACAGGCCCAGCTCCACTCATTATTAACCCCTGGATTACAATAGCTAAACACAGGCCCAGCTCCACTCATTATTAACCCCTGGATTACAATAGCTAAACACAGGCCCAGCTCCACTCATTATTAACCCCTGGATTACAATAGCTAAACACAGGCCCAGCTCCACTCATTATTAACCCCTGGATTACAATAGCTAAACACAGGCCCAGCTCCACTCATTATTAACCCCTGGATTACAATAGCTAAACACAGGCCCAGCTCCACTCATTATTAACCCCTGGATTACAATAGCTAAACACAGGCCCAGCTCCACTCATTATTAACCCCTGGATTACAATAGCTAAACACAGGCCCAGCTCCACTCGTTATTAACCCCTGGATTACAATAGCTAAACACAGGCCCAGCTCCACTCGTTATTAACCCCTGGATTACAATAGCTAAACACGGGCCCAGCTCCACTCGTTATTAACCCCTGGATTACAATAGCTAAACACGGGCCCAGCTCCACTCGTTATTAACCCCTGGACTACAATAGCAAAACACTGTCCTAAAACAGTTCCACTCCCTGTCCCAGTGTGTGCCCTAAGACACTTCCACTCCCTGTCCCAGTGTGTGTTCTAAGACACTTCCACTCCCTGTCCCAGTGTGTGCCCTAAGACACTTCCACTCCCTGTCCCAGTTTGTGTCCTAAGACACTTCCACTCCCTGTCCCAGTTTGTGTCCTAAGACACTTCCACTCCCTGTCCCAGTGTGTGTCCTAAGACACTTCCACTCCCTGTCCCAGTGTGTGTCCTAAGACACTTCCACTCCCTGTCCCAGTGTGTGTCCTAAGACACTTCCACTCGCTGTCCCAGTGTGTGTCCTAAGACACTTCCACTCCCTGTCCCAGTGTGTGCCCTAAGACACTTCCACTCCCTGTCCCAGTGGGTGCCCTAAGACACTTCCACTCCCTGTCCCAGTGTGTGCCCTAAGACACTTCCACTCCCTGTCCCAGTGTATCCTAAACCACTCCACCTCTCAGAGTCTCCAGCCCCACCCTGCACTGTGGGCTGTGGCTGGCATACTCACCACAGTTCAAACAACATCGCTGACTAAAGGGCACCAGAACATCCTGGTAAATGTGTCCTTTGTCAGGACATGGAGGGAGAGCTAGAGGGAGGGAGTGTGGTAGATGAGACGGAAACAGATAGTGGGGTGGCACTAGGAGAAATAGGAAGGAGAGATAGAGCGAGAGGGGTCTGTGCAGGGAGAGAGAAAGCTCTGTGAAAGAAGCCTGTGCATGGCACCATGTTCAGACCCCTGACCTACCATTCAACTTATCCCATTGTTAGTGTCAATTCAATCAAAATATCTCTCAACCACAAAATAATTTACCAGCAAAGTATCCATTGACAACACAGCTCCTTCATCTCAACTAAACTGCTGCTACAATACTTTGAAAATGTAGCTCACAATGTCCTACTGATTACCACATTGACTTTTTGTATAACTAAGTTTCAAGAAGGAAAACATTTTGATGCTAATCCTAAAACTAAGTGGAGACTGGAAGGCATATATTTTGCAGTAACAACAACCCAACTAATAATGTGTTTATATGCAGTGTTTATGGACAGAATGTTGCCAAGCAACAAGTGTAGCACATGAGGATGTTTGAAACGTACTTCTCAGCCTTAAGTGTCCCGCTTGCGTCGCCTCATTACCTAGCTTTTGAGGTGGCGCTATTGGACATACACAAAATAGTCCAAGTTGGTGAGGTGAAATGAAAAAAATAGAACATGGAAAAGTGGTGCATGCATATGTATTCACCCCCTTCTCTGTGAAGCCCCTAAATAAGATCTGGTGCAACCAATTACCTTCAGAAGTCACATATTTAGTTAAATAAAGTCCACCTGTGTGCAATCTAAGTGTGACATGATCTCAGTATATATGGGTTAATATACATATCACCTGTTCTGAAAGGTCCCAGAGTCTGCAACACCACTAAGCAAGGGGCACCACCATGCAAGACACCATGAAGCCCAAGGAGCGCTCCAAACAGGTCAGGGACAAAGTTGTGGAGAAGAACAAATCAGGATGGGTTATAAAAAAAATATCCAAAACTTTGAACATCCCATGGAGCACCATTAAATTCATTATATATATATTTTTGAAAGTATATGGCACCACAACAAACCTGCCAAGAGAAGGCCGCCCACCAAAACTCATAGACCAGGCAAGGAGGGCAATAATCAGAGGCAACAAAGAGACCAAAGATAACCATGAAGGAGCTGCAAAGCTCCACAGAGGAGAATGGAGTATCTGTCCATAGGACCACTTTAAGCCGTACACTCCACAGAGCTGGGCTTTACGGAAGAGTGGACAGAAAAAATCCATTGCTGAAAGAAAAAAAATAAGCAAACACGTTTGAAATCGAGCTTTTGGTTATCAAGGAAAAACGCTATGTCTGGCACTAACCCAACACCATCCCACAGTGAAGCATAGTGTTGGCAGCATCATGCTGTGGGGATGTTTTTCCCCATCGGCAGGGACTGGGAAACTGGTCAGAATTGAAGGAATGATGGATGTGCTAAATACAGGGACACTTTTGATGGAAACCTGTTTCAGTCTTCCAGAGATATGAGACTAAGACAGAGGTTCACCTTCCAGCAGGACAATGACCCTAAGCATGCTGCTAAAGCAACACTTGAGTGGTTTAAGGGGAAACATTTAAATGTCTTGGAATGGCCTAGTCAAAGCCCAGACCTCAATTCAATTGAGAATATGTGATATGACTTAAAGATTGCTGTACACCAGCGGGCCCATCCAACTTGAAGGAGCTGGAGCAGTTTTGCCTTGAAGAATGGGCAAACATCCCAGTGGCTAGATGTGCTAAGCTTATAGAGATATACCCCAAGAGACTTGCAGCTGTAATTGCTGCAAAAGGTGGCTCTACAAAGTATTGACCTTGGGGGGGTGGGGGGGTGAATAGTTATGCACGCTCAAGTTCTGTTTTTTTCCTGTCTTATTTCTTGCTTATTTCACAATAATAAAAAAATTGCATCTTCAAAGTGGTAGGCATGTTGTGTAAATCAAATGATACAACCTGGAATTAAAAATAAAATGGGGGGGGGTTGTAAGGCAACAAAATAGGAAAAATGCCAGGGAGGTTGAATACTTTCGCAAGCCACTGTAAATGGTAAAGATATTGAACATTTGAAGATTTTAAAATTGCCAAAGTTATTCCCCTCTATAAATCTGGGGATCCAATATATTTTACAAATTATCACCCAATATCTTTACTACCATGTTTTTCTAAAATTCTAGAAAAATTTGTGTATAAGAGAATGTTGAATAAACACTATTCTATACGAGCACCAATACGGTTTTCATAAAAACTACTCAACAGATATGGCTCTTTTGCAACAGCCCTTAACAACAATGTATACACACTTGGCATCTTTTTAGATTTATCATTTGACATGGTTGATGAAATATTGCTTTCCAAATTACATTATTGCGGTTTTCATGATTATACAGTGCATTCGAAAAGTATTCAGACCCTTTGACTTTTTCCAGATATTGTTATGTTACAGCCTTATTCTGAAATGGATTAAATTGTTCCCCCCCCCCCTCCTCAATCTACATGCAATACCCCATAATGACAAAATTAAAAACAGGTTTAAAAAAAACATAAATATCACATTTACATAAGTATTCAGATCCTTTACTCAGTACTTTGTTGAAGCACCTTTGGCAGCGATTAGAGCCTTGAGTCTGAACAGCTATTTTTAGGTCTCTCCAGAGATGTTCTATCAGGTGCAAGTCCGGGCTCTGGCTGGGCCACTCAAGGACTTGTCCAGAAGCCACTCCTGCGTTGTCTTGGCTGTGCGCTTCGGGTCATTGTCCTGTTGGAAGGTCTACCTTTGCCCCAGTCTGAGGTCCTGAGCGCTCTGGAGCAGGTTTTCATCAAGGAGCTATCGGTACTTTGCTCCGTTCATCTTTCCCTCGATCCTGGCTAGTCTCCCAGTCCCTGCCACTGAAAAATAAAGTTCTGAACCTATATACATTTTACAGACACAGTATATTTTATTAGTTATCTTTAGTTTTTAGTACCACCCTTCAGCTCCACTTAACCCCTCCCATCTATCTCTGTACACAATCCATTTTCTATTTGCCATATATTTTTTAACTGTGTTGTGATGGTTCACAAAAGTTCTGAACCCTTCTATTCTCATAGTGTCTACAGACTGTAAATTAAGGATTTTTTTGTTGTTGCTAAAAGTATTATATTATTCATCGATTGACTATGACTTTTCAAATCACCCGGTACTGCACTTCTTTTTTTGTTGTTGGTGCAAATAAATAAAATCTCAAGCCTAAACCTTCTGGTGTCGCCTCCCATTTCTGAGTATCGAGATTAGATTTCGCCAGGAATTGACTCCTAAGATTCAGTATTTTGTTCAGTATTTTTGGAACGCAGGAGACTGTATTTGCTGTATTTCCGAACACTCGCATCTTTCATTGTGAGCTTGCAAGGGACAGAGATAGAGGGGAGGGGCACAGTATAAGCAGGTCGTCCATCAGGCAGACGGAGTCAGAACCATGTACTAGGCCTTTCTACAGTTGAAGTCAGAAGTTTACATACAGTTGTTGGCAAAAATATTGGCACCCTTGCCAGTAACTCACAATTTTCTCTAATAATAAGTTGAAATTGAACAAAGTATTTGGTATCCACAATTATTTATTTTACTGTTAATATTACAGAACCTTTGTTTTTGATTCAGAACTTAATATATCCATTTAAATCAGAAAATAAACAGGAATAGCATTGACAAAATTATTGGCACCCTAGACTTAATATTTGGTAGCGCTGCCTTTGGTCAAAATAACTGCAATCAAGCCCTTCCTATAACCATCAATGAGCATCCTGAACCTCTATACTGGTAGTTTGGCCCACTCCTCTTGTGCAAACTGCTCCAGTTCTCCAGTTCTCCCTTTTCCCAACTGCTGTTTTCAGACCTCTCCACTGGCCACTTCAGAACAGTCCAACGTTTTGTCTTGAACCATTCTTGGGTGCTTTTTGAAGTGTGTTTGGGGTCAATGTTCTACTGGAAGACTCATGACCCAGCTTTCTGACACCGGGTCTGACATTGCGCTCCAAAATACCTTGGTATTCTCCTGATGTCATGATGCCATGCACATGTTCAAGGAACCCAGCGCCAGAGGCAGCAGGCAACCCCAAAACATCACTGACCCTCCATGTTTGACTGTAGGGAAGGTGTTTAATTTCTTTGAAAGCTTAATTTTGTTTTCTGTAAACATAGAGATTGTGTGCTTTACCAAAAAGCTCTATTTTGGTCTCATCTGTTCACAGGACATTTTCCCAGAAGGGTTTTGGCATGTTCAGGTGTGTTTTGTCAAATTCTTATGTCTTTCTCACAGCAGTGGGGTCCTCCTGGGTCTCCTACCATATAACCCCCTTTCATTGAGTTGGTGGCGGATTGTGCTAGTTGAAACTGTCGTACCTTGTGTCTGAAGATCAGCTTGAATTTGGGTGGTAGTTGATCAAGGTGATTTCTCCACAATTCAAACAATCCTTCGCTGCACAATTCCATCAAGTTCTCTCTTGCGGCCACCTCCAGGGAGGTGGGCAACAGTGGTGTGGGCCACAAACCTCTTGATAACATTATGTACGGTGGAAACAGGAACATCAAGGTCTCTGGAGATGGACTTGTAATCTTGTGTCTGACCTCAGATAATTCTCTGGTTTTCTTTCTTTTGTCCATGCTCGTTCCAGTACACACAGTTAAACAAAACAATGAGTCCTTTTCTCTATTTAAACTGGTTTAATATGTGATTTTTATACTACAGGCACCTTAAACTCACCACAGGTGAGATCGATTCTAAAGTAAATGAGAATCATCTGCTTGAAATCTAATAATTTCCAACTACTTCTAGAAGGTGCCAATAATATTGTCCAGGCCATTTTAGGATTTCTTTGTGGAATTAGCAAAGATTCAGTCAATTATTCAATTTATTTTGTTCAACTGCACACAGAAGACATACATATGTGGATACCAAAATATGTTTTAATTTCAACGGTTTTCTGGAAGAAATGCTGCATTATTTGAAAAAAGTGCAGGGGTGCCAATATTTTTGGCCACGACTGTACACTTAGGTTGGAGTCATTAAAACAAATTTTTCAACCACTCCACAAATTTCTTGTTAACAAACTATAGTTCTGGCCAGTCGGTTAGGACATCTACTTTGTGACACAAGTCATTTTTCCCAAAACTGTTTACAGACAGCTTATTTCACTTATGATTCACTGTATCACAATTCCACTGATTCAGAAGTTTACATACACTAAGTTGACTGTGCCTTTAAACAGCTTGGAAAATGACAGAAAACGTCATGGCTTTAGAAGCTTCTGCTAAATCACATCATTTGAGTCAATTGGAGGTTTACTTGTGGATGTATTTCAAGGCTTACCTTCAAACTCAGTGCATCTTTGCTTGACATCATGGGAAAATCAAAATAAATCAGCCAAGACCAAACAATAGTATGCAAGTATAAACGCACTGGGAGCACGCAGCCGTCATACCGCTCAGGAAGGAGACACGTTCTGTCTCCTAGAGATGCACGTACTTTGGTGCAAATCAATCACAGAACAACAGCAAAGGACATTGTGAAGATGCTGGAGGAAACAGGTACAAAATTATATCAACATAACCTGAAAGGCTGCTCAGCAAGGAAGAAGCCACTGTCCCGATCCGCCATAAAAAAGCCAGATTACGGTTTGCAACTGCACATGGGGACAAAGATCGTACTTGTTGGAGAAACATCCTCTGGTCTGATGAAACAAAAATAGAACTGTTTGGCCATAATGACCACTGTTATGTTTGCAGGAAAAAGGAGATTCTTGCAAGCCGAAGAACACCATCCCAACCGTGAACCATGGGAGTGGCAGCATTATGTTGTGGGGGTGCTTTGCTGCAGGATGGACTGATGCACTTCACAAAATAGACGTCATCATGAGGACAGAAAATTATGTGGGTATATTGAAGCAAAATCTCAAGACATCAGTCAGGAAAGTTAAGGCTTGGTCTCAAATGGGTCTTCCAAATGGACAATGACCCCAAGCATACTTCCAAAGTTGTGGCAACATGGCTTAAGGACAACAAAGTCAAGGTATTGAAATGGCCATCACAAAGCCCTGACCTCAATCCCATAGAAAATGTGTGGGCAGAACTGAAAAAGTGTGTGCGAGCAAGGAGGCCTACAAACCTGACTCAGTTACACCAGCTCTGTTAGGAGGAATTTGCCAAAATTCACCCAACTTATTGTGGGAAACTTGGGGAAGGCTACCCGAAACATTTGACCCAAGTTAAACAATTTAAAGGCAATACTACCAAATACTAATTGAGTGTATGTAAACTTCTGACCCACTGGGAATGTGATGAAAGAAATAAGAGCTGAAATAAATAATTCTATATTCTTAAAATAAAGTAGTGATCCTAACTGACCTAAGACAGGGAATTTTTACGAGGATTAAATGTCAGGAATTGTGAAAAACTGAGTTTAAATGTATTTGGCTAAGGTGTATGTAAACTTCCGACTTCAACTGTATCACAAATTTGGAATGCTTTATCTCCCAATTTCTTGGCTTGCAACTTCAGTGAAGCAGGACCTATCTATCATCAATCAATCAATAGGCTAGGATATTCTACAGGCAACAGACCGAAGACTGAACACACACTCGCATCATTACCAAAAAGAAAGAGCAGGGGTGTAATCATTAGTGCAAACAGATGGCAACTAAAACAAGAGTTTCTATTGGACAAATTCAGGTAGGTCCTTCTCAGTTTTGTTCCGTTTGCTTCCGTTCAGAAACGTTTTGCAACAGAATCAGTGTAATGAATATGCCCCAGGCAAGCCAGCATGAGGGAGAGAGAGGAGAGGGCAGGCAGAAAGAACCATGGGGCGCATATGTCTTAGTAATCTGCATCTTGCAATGTCTTGTCATGCATCCCTCGCAAATTCACCTAAGTAGTTGTTATACTTCAACTACACAACTTTCCCCTAGGCCTTTTTTGCCTATTGTCTAGTTAGTCTATAACACAGAAAATAATGTGTTTGTGATAACAGCACTGTGATTTTGTGGGTGAAAAAACAAAACATCCCTTTTCGGTAAAGGGTTTTTCACAACATTAAGAAACCCCTAAATGGTACCTTATTCCATATGCAGTGTACTTTCTGGGGAATAGGGCTCTATGGGGGCAGCAGATGGCCTAGTGGTTAGCGCATTGGGCCAGTAACCGAAAGGTTGCTAGATCAAATCCCTGAGCTGACAAGGTAAACATGTCATTCTCCCCCTGAACAAGGCAGTTAACCCACTGTTCCTAGGCTGTCATTGTAAATAAGAATTTGTTCTTAACTGACTTGCCTAGTTAAATAAAAAGGTTAAATAATAAATGGGACATAGGCTAATTTCAGTAGCAGCCATAAACAGAAAGATTATGTGGGACTATTCTAGGATAAGGAGACTGTGATGAGGAGATTGGATCAGTAATGGCTGCAGGAAACAAATGCAAATTAGACAGATGACTGTACATCAATATGACTGCAGTGCTCAGTGATACTCATTATAGGTTAGGATGGGAAGTCTTGAAACAGTCACTGGCTTTCTAAAATAAAGCAACATGAATATATCATTTGTTTGAGCAGATTGGTGTCCAGGCAAGTTGAATACCAATAAGTTACATTTTTGAAGTCTTTGTCCCAAAGTGTTTGTCCCAAAACATAACTTCGACAACTATATACACTGAGTGTGACTATATACACTTTCCATGACAGGCTGACCAGGTGAATCCAGGTAAAAGATATGATCCTTTATTGATGTCACTTGGTAAATCCACTTCAATCAGTGTAGATGAAGGGGAGTAGATGGGTTAAAGAAGGATTGTTAAGCCTTGAGACAAGTGAGACATGGATTGTGTATGTGTGTCATTCAGAGGGTGAATGGGCAAGACAAAATATAAGTGCCTTTGAAAGGGGTATGGTAGTAGGTGCCAGGTGCAACGGTTTGTGTCAAGAACTGCAATACTACTGGGTTTTTCACACACCAGTTTCCCGTGTGTCTCAAGAATGGTCCACCACCCAAAGGACATCCAGCCAACTTGACACAACTGCGGGAAGCATTGGAGTCGACATGGGTCAACATCCTTGTGGAATGCTTTCGCACCTCGTAGAGTCAATGCCCAGACCAATTGAGGCTGTTCTGAGGGGAAAAGCGGGTGCAACTCAATACTAGGAAGGTGTTCCTAATGTTTTGTATACTGTGTCTATTTAAGCAATAAGGCCCGAGGGGGTGTGGTATATGGCCAAAATACCACGGTAAAGGGCTTTTCTTATGCATGAAGCAATGCAGAGTGTCTGGATACAGGCCTTAGCCATGGAATGAATATGGGCCATATACCACAAACCCCTCGGGCCTTATTGCTTAAATATATTGCAATTATAAACTGGCAGTAAAAATACATGTTGGTATACAGTCTGATATACCACGGCTGTCAGCCAATCAGCACTCAGGGCTCGAACCACCCAGTTTATAATCTGCAGTATGCAATAGATAAATAATCATAATTTACATCTGATAACATCTGAAATGTACACACAAACACACTCACTCCATGTTGTTTGGGAAAAAAAGCATCTCTATGCTTGCATGCAAATCGTCCCACAGTCCCTCCGATGTTTTTGACTGCAGGGAAAAGAATCCTAGCATCAACAGCAGGTGCCACCTGACACATTGCAAAACATGGGTTATCTAAATGAGTTGTTAGCCATTCAAAATAATGGAGCAGACGGCAGTGTGTGTGTGATGGGACAGTGGGAACGTTCTCCCAACGTTGTCCCAGCGAGACAACATCCTACTTCACAACACTGGGGTGGACAAAGGCACCATCTGGACGGGCCTTCAGATAACCTGTCCATCCATGGTGACAGGACAGAATAAGAACGCTGTCCAATGTTGTCCAAAAACAAAACTACATTTTTCACAGTGAGACTAACAACTTGCCTCACAGCACTGGTTGAGAAGGAGCTGCCTGGCAGACACATGACAGGTGACACTGTGCATTGCTGCACTTCAGTTTACTTCGATTTTCAAACCATCCAGAGAGTTGGGTTACATCTCAGAGACAGTGAGACAGAGAGTTGGGTTACATCTCAGAGACAGAGAGTTGGGTTACATCTCAGAGACAGAGAGTTGGGTTACATCTCAGAGACAGAGAGTTGGGTTACATCTCAGAGACAGAGAGTTGGGTTACATCTCAGAGACAGAGAGTTGGGTTACATCTCAGAGACAGAGAGTTGGGTTACATCTCAGAGACAGAGAGTTGGGTTACATCTCAGAGACAGAGAGTTGGGTTACATCTCAGAGACAGAGAGTTGGGTTACATCTCAGAGACAGAGAGTTGGGTTACATCTCAGAGACAGAGAGTTGGGTTACATCTCAGAGACAGAGAGTTGGGTTACATCTCAGAGACAGTGAGTTGGGTTACATCTCAGAGACAGCGAGACAGAGAGTTGGGTTACATCTCAGAGACAGCGCGACAGAGAGTTGGGTTACATCTCAGAGACAGCGCGACAGAGAGTAGGGTTACATCTCAGAGACAGCGCGACAGAGAGTAGGGTTACATCTCAGACAGCGCGACAGAGAGTTGGGTTACATCTCAGAGACAGCGCGACAGAGAGTTGGGTTACATCTCAGAGACAGCGCGACAGAGTTGGGTTACATCTCAGAGACAGCGAGACAGAGAGTTGGGTTACATCACAGAGACAGCGCGACAGAGAGTTGGCTTACATCTCAGAGACAGCGCGACAGAGAGTTGGGTTACATCTCAGAGACAGCGCGACAGAGAGTTGGGTTACATCTCAGAGACAGCGCGACAGAGAGTTGGGTTACATCTCAGAGACAGCGCGACAGAGAGTTGGGTTACATCTCAGAGACAGCGAGACAGAGTTGGGTTACATCTCAGAGACAGCGCGACAGAGAGTTGGCTTACATCTCAGAGACAGCGCGACAGAGAGTTGGGTTACATCACAGAGACAGCGCGACAGAGAGTTGGGTTACATCTCAGAGACAGCGAGACAGAGTTGGGTTACATCTCAGAGACAGCGACACAGAGTTGGCTTACATCTCAGAGACAGCGCGACAGAGAGTTGGGTTACATCACAGAGACAGAAGAAGTTCTTATTCACAGAGACAGCGCGACAGAGAGTTGGGTTACATCTCAGACAGCGCGACAGAGAGTTGGGTTACATCTCAGAGACAGCGCGACAGAGAGTTGGGTTACATCTCAGAGACAGTGAGACAGAGAGTTGGGTTACATCTCAGAGACAGTGAGACAGAGAACAGGGTTTAATGATATTAAGAACAGTAAGGACTACTGTGTCTTGTTCAACCCTCCATCTTCATTAGGTCAACTGTGACAGTGACTGCTAGCAATGTCAACCAGAAAAGGTCATGAGTCTGGGTGTTTGGCTTCCTGGATGAAAGAATGAAAGGACAGTCCTTCATGCTGACATTTGAACCCTGGAGGTGGATGGAGGAAGCAGGAGAGGGAGGTGAGGGGAGGAGGTGAACATGGAGGGAAGAAGCAGGAGAGGGAGGGAAGGAAGGTATGTGTCAATCCTCCACTGAGTCTCAAGAGTCTCTGGTTTCTGGGCTGATCAGCTCAGGTTTCTCTGTGGCAGCTCAGTAGACTCCAGATATTCCACAGGTTACAGAGGCACGGAGGGAGGCCTGACTGACGCAGAGACTGCTGCAACTCAAGGTTTATCAGGCTCCGATAGGAAGGCTCTCGCAACATGCACCCTCATCATTGACCGACCGGTAGGGCATTGGTCCTTACAGCTTTTCCATGAATTTCGACATTAACGTTCCAAGATAAAGGCTGAGGAAATAAGACTTAGTGGTTATGGGCCGACACTCAGAACGTTTTACATACAGGACCTGGAAAGGAGTAGCTGCCATATTCATTTCCCAATATGACAACTCAATAGAAGTCAATGCAGGAACTTAAGATGTGAAAGATCATTTCCACTTGAAGTTAGAGTACATGCCCAGTTCAATTCCTGAATCGATGTTATTTATTTTACCTTTATTTAACTAGGCAAGTCAGTTAAGAACAAATTCTTATTTTCAATGACGGCCTAGGAACAGTGGGTTAACTGCCTGTTCAGGAACAGAACGACAGATTTGTACCTTGTTAGCTTGGGGATTTGAACTTGCAACCTTTCGATGTACTGTAATTCAAATAGAGAGGGCCTCAACTTTGGATCATACTGTACATTAAATCAGAGTTCTTTGTATTGATCGCATTGGTCCTGACAAGCCAGTTGGTGAAGAGTAAAGCCACATTGTTCTCAGAGGCAGCTGCATGTGGTGGTCACTGTTCAGCATTACAGAGCGGTCTGCTATACAGTACATTAAGGAAAGTATTCAGACCCCTTCACCTTTTCCACATTGTCTTACCTTAAGGTCTTATTCTAAAAATAATTAAATGTTTAAAAAAAATCCTCATCAATGTACACACAAAACTCCACAAAGACAAAGCGAAAACAGGTTTTCAGAAATGTTAATGCAAATTATTTCAAAATAAAAACAAAAAATACCTAATTTACATAAGTATTCAGACCCTTTGCTATGAGACTCGAAATTGAGCTCAGATGCATCCTGTTTCCACTGATCATCCTTGAGATGTTTCTACAACTTGATTGGAGTCCATCTGTGGCAAATTCAATTGATTGGACATGATTTGGAAAGGCACACACCTGTCTATATACGGTCCCAGAGTTGACAGTGCATTTCAGAGCAAAAACCAAGCCGTGAGGTTGATGGAATTATCCGTAGAGCTCCGAGACAGGATTGTGTCGAGACATACATCTGGGGATGGGTACCAAAAAATGTCTGCAGCATTGAAGGTCCCCAAGAACAGTGGCCTCCAGCATTCTTAAATGGAAGACATTTTGAACCACCAAGACTCTACCTAGAGCTGGCTGCCTGGCCAAACTGAGCATTTGGGGAAGAAGGGCCTTGGTCAGGGTGGTGACCAAGAACCCGATGGTCACCCTGACAGAGCTCCAGAGTACCTCTGTGGAGATGGGAGAACCTTCCAGAAGGACAACCATCTCTGCAGCACTCCACCAATCAGGCCTTTATGGTAGAGTGGTCAGACGGAAGCTACTCCTCAGTAAAAAGGCACACAACATCCCACTTGGAGTTTGCCAAAAGGCACCAAAGGACTCCGAGACCATGAGAAACAAGATTCTCTGGTCTGACGAAACCAAGATTGAACTCTTTGGCCTGAATGCCAAGCGTCACGTCTGGAGGAAACTTGGCACCATCCCTACGGTGAAGCATGGTGGTGGCAGGATCATGCTGCAGGGATGTTTTTCAGCAGCAGGGAGACTAGTCAGGATTGAAAGAAAGATGAACAGGGCAAAGTACAGCGAGATCCTTGACGGAAACCGACTGGGGTGAAGGTTCACCTTCCAACAGGACAAGAACCTTAGCACACAGCCAAGACAATGCAGGAGTGGCTTCAGGACAAGTCTCTGAATGTCCTTGAGTGGCCCAGCCAGAGCCTGGACATGAACCAGATCGAACATCTCTGGAGAGACCCGAATATAGCTGTGTAGTGATGCTCCCCATCCAACCTGACAGAGCTTGAGAGGATCTGCAGAGAAGAAATATAGGTATGCCAAGCTTGTAGCGTCATACCCAAGAAGACTCGAGGCTGTAAGCTTGTAGCGTCATACCCAAGAAGACTCGAATGGCTTGTAGCGTCATACCCAAGAAGACTCGATGCTGTAAGCTTGTAGCGTCATACCCAAGAAGACTCCAGGCTGTGAGCTTGTAGCGTCATACCCAAGAAGACTCCAGGCTGTAAGCTTGTAGCGTCATACCCAAGAAGACTCGAGGCTGTAAGCTTGTAGCGTCATACCCAAGAAGACTCGAGGCTGTAAGCTTGTAGCGTCATACCCAAGAAGACTCGAGGCTGTAAGCTTGTAGCATCATACCCAAGAAGACTCGAGGCTGTAAGCTCATAGCATCATACCCAAGAAGACTCGAGGCTGTAAGCTTGTAGCATCATACCCAAGAAGACTCCAGGCTGTAAGCTTGTAGCATCATACCCAAGAAGACTCGAGGCTGTAAGCTTGTAGCATCATACCCAAGAAGACTCCAGGCTGTAAGCTCATAGCATCATACCCAAGAAGACGAGGCTGTAAGCTTGTAGCATCATACCCAAGAAGACTCGAGGATGTAAGCTTGTAGCATCATACCCAAGAAGACTCGAGGATGTAAGCTTATAGCATCATACCCAAGAAGACGCAAGGCTGTGATCGCCGCCAAGGGTGCTTCAACAAACTACTGAGTGAAGGGTCAGAATTCTTATGTATATGTAATATTTCAGTGTTTCATTTTTTATTAATATATACACATTTACAAAATTGTCAAAAAATCTTGCTTTGTCATTATGGGCCATTGTGTGCAGATTGATGAGGAGAAAAAATATTTAATACATTTTAGAATAAGGCTGTAACGTAACAAAATGTAGAAAGAATCAATGGGTCTGAATATTTTCTGAATGCACTGATTATAAACAGCTGTATTCACACTCAGTGCTCTGGGTTAAAAGCCTTCATTAGGCTAGATTAGACACATACCAGAGGACACTATACACCCTGCACCTTTTCCCTGACTGTCCCTGACTCAGACACACAGGAGGAGGATTAGGGCCAGCGGTCAGTGTGACTCAGCTGGGTGGAGGTCAAAGTCTCACCTATAACTGGTTCCCTTTCACATGGATCAGTTACAGGACCGGGAGGAGTAGAAACTACAGACACATACCCAGAACTGCTACAGACTGCCTCTGACTGGGTTCTCTACCGCAATCCTTTATTTTGATTTCCCCTTAGGGGAAGTTCTATTGAATTCAATTGTACACTATTAAAAGAACTGGACAATGGAAACACATACTGGGTTTCTGTTACTGCTGCGGACAAAGGCATAGCAGCAGAGGGGAGCTGCAATGGAGGACAGCAGAACCCCGAACAGCACAGCTTTACCAGAGACAGCAGAACCCCTAACAGCACAGCTTTACCAGAGACAGCAGAACCCCTAACAGCACAGCTTTACCAGAGACAGCAGAACCCCGAACAGCACAGCTTTACCAGAGACAGCAGAACCCCTAACAGCACAGCTTTACCAGAGACAGCAGAACCCCGAACAGCACAGCTTTACCAGAGACAGCAGAACCCCTAACAGCACAGCTTTACCAGAGACAGCACAGCTTTACCAGAGACAGCAGAGAACCCCTAACAGCACAGCTTTACCAGAGACAGCAGAACCCTTAACAGCACAGCTTTACCAGAGACAGCAGAACCCCTAACAGCACAGCTTTACCAGAGACAGCAGAACCCCTAACAGCACAGCTTTACCAGAGACAGCAGAACCCCTAACAGCACAGCTTTACCAGAGACAGCAGAACCCCTAACAGCACAGCTTTACCAGAGACAGCAGAACCCCTAACAGCACAGCTTTACCAGAGACAGCAGAACGCCTAACAGCACAGCTTTACCAGAGACAGCAGAACCCCTAACAGCACAGCTTTACCAGAGACAGCAGAACCCCTAACAGCACAGCTTTACCAGAGACAGCAGAACCCCTAACAGCACAGCTTTACCAGAGACAGCAGAACCCCTAACAGCACAGCTTTACCAGAGACAGCAGAACCCCTAACAGCACAGCTTTACCAGAGACAGCAGAACGCCTAACAGCAGAACGCCTAACAGCACAGCTTTACCAGAGACAGCAGAACCCCTAACAGCACAGCTTTACCAGAGACAGCAGAACGCCTAACAGCACAGCTTTACCAGAGACAGCAGAACCCCTAACAGCACAGCTTTACCAGAGACAGCAGAATCCCTAACAGCACAGCTTTACAAGAGACAGCAGAACCCCTAACAGCACAGCTTTACCAGAGACAGCAGAATCCCTAACAGCACAGCTTTACCAGAGACAGCAGAACCCCTAACAGCACAGCTTTACCAGAGACAGCAGAATCCCTAACACAGTGTAGACTGCTGAGGGGAGGACAGCTCATAACAAGAGCTGGAAAGGAGAACATGGAAACCATGTTTGATGTATTTGATACCATTCTACCGATTCCGCTCCAGTCATTACCACGAGCTCGTCCTCCCCAATTAAGGTGACACCAACCTCCTGTGCCCTAACATCATAGCTTTACCAGAGACAACAGAAGCCCTTACAGCATTCTTTTCCTAATTTGTAAATATTTTTATGGTGATTTATCAGGGTGTGCTGCAGCACCCCTACATCCCACAGCTATGGTTTTACTCCAGCAGCAACCAGCTGAGGTGCTGCAGCACCCCTACATCCCACAGCTATGGTTTTACTCCAGCAGCAACCAGCTGAGGAGCTGGCAGCACCAGCTGAGGAGCTGCACATCCCACAGCTATGGTTTTATGGCAACCAGCTTTACATCCCACAGCATGGTTTTACTCCAGCAACCAGCTGAGGAGCTGCAGCACCCCTACATCCCACAGCTATGGTTTTACTCCAGCAGCAACCAGCTGAGGTGCTGCAGCACCCCTACATCCCACAGCTATGGTTTTACTCCAGCAGCAACCAGCTGATGTGCTGCAGCACCCCTACATCCCACAGCTATGGTTTTACTCCAGCAGCAACCAGCTGAGGTGCTGCAGCACCCCCACATCCCACAGCTATGGTTTTACTCCAGCAGCAACCAGCTGAGGTGCTGCAGCACCCCTACATCCCACAGCTATGGTTTTACTCCAGCAGCAACCAGCTGAGGTGCTGCAGCACCCCTACATCCCACAGCTATGGTTTTACTCCAGCAGCAACCAGCTGAGGTGCTGCAGCACCCCCACATCCCACAGCTATGGTTTTACTCCAGCAGCAACCAGCTGAGGTGCTGCAGCACCCCTACATCCCACAGCTATGGTTTTACTCCAGCAGCAACCAGCTGAGGTGCTGCAGCACCCCCACATCCCACAGCTATGGTTTTACTCCAGCAGCAACCAGCTGAGGTGCTGCAGCACCCCATACATCCCACAGCTATGGTTTTACTCCAGCAGCAACCAGCTGAGGTGCTGCAGCACCCCTACATCCCACAGCTATGGTTTTACTCCAGCAGCAACCAGCTGAGGAGCTGCAGCACCCCTACATCCCACAGCTATGGTTTTACTCCAGCAGCAACCAGCTGAGGAGCTGCAGCACCCCTACATCCCACAGCTATGGTTTTACTCCAGCAGCAACCAGCTGAGGAGCTGCAGCACCCCTACATCCCACAGCTATGGTTTTACTCCAGCAGCAACCAGCTGAGGTGCTGCAGCAGAAATTCCACTCAAAATACGCTTTGTATGCTTTGTATGCTGCTCGTGTGTGACAGTTGTTGGATAAATAAATACATAACCACTAACGAAAATACACATGCACCAATTTAAATCAACTAAATTCTGCAAATCAACCTGTAAACTAATAAGCGTGACATCAAATGTGTTTACATGGACTGGTATTTCCACCAATAAAAATGAATACTGAATATTGTTCTTTCTCCCTGTCAATTTGGCCAGCAACAATTTTATTTATTGTCTTTTCGTTTATTTTTATTGGCCAAAAGCCAGCAATTAACAGCTAACGGAAACCATCACACACACACACAGCTTTCATGACATTTCTGGACTTTTTGGAGTGTACAAATTTGATCATTAAAAATCCTATTTTCCCAAACCCTGAATCTAACACCTAACCCCAAAACCCCTAACCCCAAAACCCCTAACCCCAAAACCCCTAACCCCAAAACCCCTAACCCCAAACCCTTAAGCTTAAAATAGCATTTGAACAAATTCAGGACATTCAGGTGAATTGATAGGACATTGAGGTCCTGATAATGTAGGAAAACAAGTATAGCTCAGTCTTACTGTGCAGCAGGATTTAATCAGCAGCTTTCCCCAGTGCAGCAGGGAAGCCCAGACAGTACCACACACACACACACACACACACACACACACACACACACACACACACACTGCTGCAAATGAGCATCCAGATTCAGGGGACAGATGTGGATCCTTGCTGTGCTAAAGTGTATTGGTGTGATCACTGGGCAGAGCAAGTCAAATCAGTGCAGTTTTCTCCATGGGATTGAATCCCAGTTGGACGTGTAGTATATTTAAGGTGTATGGGTGCCACTTCACTGGAGCTATTGTCTGGCTGGTGACAACGTTGGAGTAAAACTCTGTACTGTATGTACATGTCCAGCCAAAGCTCAGCTCCACGGCTGGGTTTGAGGGAGGCATTGGGATGGGAGGGACTATTGGCACCATCCCCCTCGCCAAGGGGACAGGTGATGAATCTACAAAGATCAATAAGAGATCCAAAAGAGGTCTACCAAGGGTCTCAATGGAGTTAAATCTGAGACGTTCAGATATGGACTGTAGCATGGCCAGGGAGGTAAGACTTACCCAACTCCCTGGAGACAGGAGAGACTGCAGCATTCTCTCCGATCTTAGAGACCGCATCAAAGTACACCTTTCCAGCCAGGCTCATCGCTGTAAAAAAACAAGTATGGCTTTACAAAATGTGGACATGCAGAGTGTAAAATAACTACTACACAAGCACCCTGAATTTAAAATCACACCTACTGTTTATTATACACATAATACATCTTTCAACAATGAACCCCTCTATGACTAATGCATGAGATAACTGAAGATAAATGTTGGTCAGAGACTCGTTCTGGTAACCAAGTAATCTGCCATGGCAATAGACTACAGAACAGGACAGTTCAGCAATAAGACGGCTGCTCACCTGCCACTGATTTCTCATAGCTCTTCCCCAGGTTGACCAGGTTCCTGAGCCCAGGGTTGAACTGTTCCATTACATTCTGGGAAGAGGAGAGAAGATGGGTAGTTTGGTTAAATGGGGTCACTGTCACAACATGAGATAGTGAGAAAAGGCTGAGACTTTCTCTCTTTAGTGTTTGTTAGTGAGTGAGTGAGTAGGTACACCATTCACACGGCTACAGAGGGTGGGACTCAGCCCAACGCACCATTGGGTGCACACTGCCTACCCTACAGGTCACCTACAACACCAGGTGTCACAGGAAGACCAAGAAGAACCTCAGGGATCTCAGGCACGGCCTGTCCTCCCCACTTACATCACTCTGTATAAGAGCATCTTGGCTAAAACTGACACACTGGCCAATAGCTTCTACCCCCAGACCAGCAGGTTGCTGAATAGCCACCACTAGTCAGCTACTTTATTTAAAAAAAATTTAAACCTTTATTTAACTAGGCAAGTCAGTTAAGAACAAATTCTTATTTTCAATGACGGCCTAGGAACAGTGGGTTAACTGCCTGTTCAGGGGCAGAACGACAGATTTGTACCTTGTCAGCTCGGGGATTCAAACTTGCAACCTTACAGTTACTAGTCCAATGCTCTAACCACTAGGCTACCCTGCCGCCCCCACGGACATTTATCATTGTTACAGTGGTAAATAAGTGTATATTATCATTTGTGTTATTGCCCCATTCACTTCTCTTGACCTGCACTGTTGGAGCTTAAGAATTTCCCTTTACCCGAATGACATCTGCTGACCTGTGCATGTGACTAATAACCTCTAAACTCAACTAATACAGTTAGCTCTACAGACTATGACCAACGCAGCCAATGATTAACCAGAGATTGACAAAGAACTGTGGCCTACACTCAGGCTTTCATCTGCATCCCATGGCAACACTGCCAGTCCTCTGACTGAGAAAGAGACACAAATGGAAACAGAATATGGGAGTAGATGGAGAGAAAAAAAGAGAATCAAAAAGCGAGAGAGTGATGCATGTTATTATGCATGTTTAGAGATCATTTCCAATATCAAGAGGCTTTTTTATGGACAGCTCCAATTGATTTCAATAAATCAGGAATGCAAGTTCTCTCTCAGAAGTCTCTGTCATATTTTCTTCATTTTCCCAGAAGCCTCCATTCAATAAAATGACAATGGATTTGATTGATATGGATCCTTGGGGACCAGTAACGTCAGCTCTGTTATCATCCTATATAATTGATTCTCTGTGGGATCGTGATCATTGTCTCAGGGGTCTATCTTCCTGTACACACTTCTTCCCTTCTCTCTTATTTGACAGCTTTCTTATTTATTAATGACATGCCCTGTTACATCATGTTTACATACGGTTTGGAAAGATAAGGGTGAGTTACACCCAAGAGTCCGGGAAATGATATATAAAACCATAGTAGCATATCAGTACAGTCTTGTCTATGAACAAAGCAGGAGTAGAAGCCAGTGCAATGTAGAATGTTATGGCTATTCAGTCACACAGTAAACAGTAGACTACACAATGAAAAGTGGACCGTATGCAATTCACTGGTGAGTCAACTGATTTGGCAGCAAACGTCGTATTTTAGAGAGCATGGCAAACATGTATGTTATAATACAGAGGCAGGTTCTAATTCATCCATTACGACGCTCAAGCAGGTCTCTATTATTCAGAGGGAAATAAAAACGTGCATAATGCTGCTTGGCTCCCAGGTTCTATTTAAATAGGACCATTTCGATCCTCTTTTGCATGTCCTCACATCATATTAGGAATAAAGGCCATGTGAATAAGCAGTCAGGAGCAGCTCAGTTGACTTGCCTCTACCACTGAGACCTAACTGGTGATGTCGGAGTAGGAGAGGGAGGCTGTCTAATCTTACCACAGTCAAACCCCGCAGATAAATTATTAAACCCGTGGACACTTTTCCCTCCGTTTCATCATCACCTCAAGGAGAGAGAGGAGCTAAAGGGGGTCTGTTCTGTTCCTGTTCTGACTGTCTCAGGGGACCAAAGTCTAACTCAGTCTAACTGCTCTCTGAAGTGGACTTCAACGCCAGTGAGAGGCACATCAAGGCATCCACTTGTTCCTTCTTTCTTTCTTTCATATCACAGAGAGAAAGAGAGAGCGCACACCCTATCACTCAACAACCTGTCGAGTGTGTGCACTGTGAGGGTGCAACACTTGACACCAAGCAGAGCGAGTTACACAGTAATAGCTAATTAATCCTTAAGAGTCTTAGCCGGTGTGTGTGTGTGTGTTGTGTGGGGGGGTTCTATTAAGTGAACATATGGAATTGTTTTCAGATGGTCAAACCAAGGATCATTTAGCTATTATATTTTAAATCTTTGTAGCTTTCCTCTTAGTTTTGCATTTCCTCAGAGTGCTTTTTTGTATTTCAGTTTCTATTGTTTTGTATTTCAGTTTCTATTGTTAGTTTTTATCCTCTTATGTTTCTTGTGTAGTACATTTGTATTTCCTTATGTTTTCCCTGTGAAGTGCATTGCGTTGCATTGTGTTGCATTCCTGTCTGAAATGTGCTATAGAAATACAGCTTGATTTGATATTAGGACCCCTTTAGGTATCAAAAAATATATATTTGATGAAACACTGAATTTGGCCTTACTGCTATTAGCCCATCGAAACGCATTGAATAACAGATTCATACATGGAAAAATAAATCAAAAGGAAGTTTGTTTTGAAGTGTCTGTCCTTATATCTGACAGATAGAAGAAAGATCAGGAAATAATTGGCATTATATTTTTACCCATATTTAACCCATTGTTTTGGGACACTAAAATAATTCCATACATTTCAATTCATCTTTTAACTGGTAACAGGTTACATTCAGACGAGTCTTGTAAGCATTCTTGAAATAAACGAAGAACACCATCGTGTTGGTGAGAGTCTCATCTGTAGGCCAAACCTTTCGGACACTACAGATGTTTTTGTGAGGAGCGATTTTCAGGATGTCTCATGGTCTGACAAACACAGCTGTAGCACCGATATCTCTGGCTTAAACAGGCCGATTTTGATGGGGATTTTGTTATTATGTGGGGATGTGGACATCGACTCTAGGGGGTTAATTAATGGGTATGACTACTAAAAACTGTTTTCCAATGGCTTTGACAAATGTCAAATTAATCCATTGATGTGGATACTGTAACACTTAGGGTAATTGTATTCTGATATAACATTAAGTAGCATTTCTGATACTCAAATGTAGAAAATGGGACCCAAGACAACAGAGACTGAAAGAAATAGTTTCCCCCCCCAAAAAAGACAGCTTTCTCAGCAATAGATTTTATACCACCTACTCATCTGTCAAAATGAGAGGCCATTAACTGACACAGCTGGTGTGTGGTCAATGGACATTAGGGAACTAATGATGGGATAAAAAAGGATTAAATGTGGTGGAGAAAACAATGAGGGGGAGTACTTCTCTGCTATTCTGCTTTCTGTCTATTCTCTATAACCACCCAGACTCAGACCCTGCCTAATGACAAGTGTAGCCGATGAAACCATGACAATACATCACAGCTGGGCTGCACTATGAAGAAGGGTATAGTTAGGACAACCCTTATTCATTATCACAGTGAACTTAACTGTATAGGCTACAGTCTTGAGTAGACAGTAGGCTACTTGAAAGCCTGCTCAATGATGCTAGGCACAAGTGGTGTAGGCTAACTGAAGACTCTCACGACAGAAGTATTATGTTTTGTGCCTCTACATCAGGGATGGGCAACTGGCGGCCTGCGGATCAATTCTCGAAATTTGGTTGTGCATCACCAGATCGCTTGTTATGCCAGTCACTTGATTAGCCATTGTCAGCTAACATTGTTTTAGATTGGTAAATTAATCTAACGGCAAGCTATCTAAACTTGTAGTAGGCTAAGCATGGTGGAATTACCAACCGGGGGTCCCATTGATCATCTGATATAATTAAATACTGCAAACATTTCTCCCCACCCAATGGCAAAATGTGTACAATTGCAGGAAATTAACTCAAACTTTTTTGAAATGATCTTTGGCTAGGGCCGCTATGACTGCATGTGTGGATATGGATGTGGGTACGCAGACCCATGAGCCACTGCGGCCCCTCATGAGTTTTCATTTTTGTGTGGACCCCACCTGCTTCAAAGTTGCCCATCTCTCCTCTACATAATGTTCTTAGTAGCCTATGGCATGTGTGTCTAATGTACATGCATAGCATAGTACAATAGTACACTTCATGACCAAAAGTATGTTGACACCTGCTCATCGAACATCTCATTCCAAAATCATGGGCATAATATGGAGTTGCCCCCCCCCCCTCTGCTGCTATAACAGCCTCCACTATTCTGGTAAGGCTTTCCACTAGATGTTGGAACATTATTGCGGGGACTTGCTTCCATTCAGCCACAAGAGCATTAGTGAGGTCGGGCACTGATATTGGGCAATTAGGCCTGGATCGCAGTTGGCGTTCCAATTCATCCCAAAGGTGTTCGATGGGGTTGAGGTCAGGGTTCTGTGCAGGCCAGTCAAGTTTTTCCACACCGACCTCGACAAACTATTTCTGTATGGTCCTCGCTTTGTGCACGGGGTCATTGTCATGCTGAAACCAGGAAATGTCCTTCCCCAAACTGTTGCCACAAAGTTGGAAGCACAGAATCGTCTAGAATGTCATTGTATGCTGTAGGGTTAAGAGTTCCCTTCGCTGGAACTAAGGGGCCCAGCCAAAAGCATGAAAAACAGCCCCAGACCATTATTCCTCCTCCACCAAACTTTACAGCTGGCACTATGCATTTGGGCAGGTAGTGTTCTCCTGGCATCCACCAAACACAGATTAGTCCATCGGTCAGCTAGATGGTGAAGCTTGATTCATCACTCCAGAGAACGCGTTTCCACGGCTCCAGAGTCCAATGGCGACGAACTTTACACCACTCCAGCCGACGTTTGGCATTGTGGATGGTAAGCTTAGGCTTGGGGCGGCTGCTTGGCCATGGAAACCTATTTCATGAAGCTCACATCGAACAGCTCTTGTGCTGATGTTGCTTCCAGAGGCAGTTTGGAACTCGGTAGTGAGTGTTGCAACCGAGGACAGAGGATTTTTATGTGCTACGTGCTTCAGAGGTCCAGTTCTGTGAGCTTTTGTGGCCTACCAGTTCGTAGCTGAGTTTCCACTTCACAATAACAGCACTTACAGTTGACTGGGGCAGCTCAACTGTCGGCAAAGGGTGTGGCTGAAATAGTCTAATCCACTAAATTGAAGGGGTGTCCACATACTTTTGTATATGTAGTGTATATCTAGTTTCTCTGGCTATAGGCCTACAATATTTGGGTGACACAAGTAGTGAGCAACCTGTTATCAACACCACTTTCGGAATTCAGGCAACTGAGGAAGTTATTACCCTACATAGTAAAACAACATTGCAGGTGTTTATATGGGAGGTGTTTTCACGGGGAAAGCCCGACCATTTATGGTATCTCATAAAGGTTCATTCACAGTTAATTATAATACATTGACTCAAGCAACACATGGTCTCATACGGTCGTTTACCTTGTATGTACTTTCGGTGAGCTTGTTCACTTCTTCAGGGTCCCTCGACATGGTTATATCCCTATCAGCGCTCGTTAAAAACAATACAAATGTCCAGAATAAACTCCCCAGACAGAATAAATATGTGACACTATCGACTCATCGAAATCTTCATAACATGGCGCGCTCCATATAGACTGCCGAGAAAGATCCTATTTACCTGTCTTTCCCTTCTACAGTAGTCGATCATGAAAAAGGGAGAGACAATTTCTTCCGAAGGCAAAAGTGAAGTGCAACGGTGCGTTTTCAGAGGGCGGCCTGGGGTAAAAGCTGAGCTGTCAAACTTCTACTTCGATTAACAGCGAGTCGGTTGGTGGGAAAGGTAGGCGGGCAGGGTGTTATTGTTCGACGTCATTCATTAGTGCTATGAAAGGTGACCGTGTACAGTGGACACTGGCAGGTGTAGGGCGCTCCCTGGAGGCGACCAATGGCCAACCACGTGGGCAGAATATGTATAGTCTATGGAATAATTATAATCCATATCCTATTTATCAATACAAAGGTTAATAATTGAAAAACACCAGACACCATTTATTTCGGCTACACTTCCCTTTCTTTCACACTAATTCCCTGCCCGCAGTCTCGATAAATTGAGAATCAAAATTTTATCAGGCTCAAACCGGTTGCTGCAATTTGACATAATATTGTGATGGGTCGTTCGCAAACGAACGGATCTTTTTGGGGAACGTCGGGAGCCGAATCGCATCGAATGAAAGAACCGTTCATTTGGCTACCTGATTTGCATATTGCTACTATTTTTAGTTGTAGTTTTTCAGGCCATCTAATAATTTGTCCAGGTACAAATGTATTTGAACACGCATTTCACGATCTGACATAATGGTAGCATAACTTCTGGGCGGTACATTGGAAAGTTGTATTTTCTTTCATTGTACTAGGTGAATGTGTACGCATATTGGGCTCCCGAGTGGCGCAGCGGTCTAAGGCACTGCATAATTAGTCCCCGGTTCGAATCCAGGCTGTATTGCATCCGGCCGAGATTGGGAGTCCCTGCCTCGTCCAGGTTTGCCCGGGGTAGGCCATCATTGTACATTTGTTCTTAACTGACTTGCCTAGTTAAATTAAGGTTTTTTAAAAAACAACTAAAAACGAAGTTTGTTAGCCAAATGTTCCGGCTCTTTTACTTGAAGGGAGCCAAAAGTCTAGAAAAAGTTTATCATTGAAGTGGTAATATAACATTTACAAGTGAAGAGAAGATCGATATCACGAAGAACTACCACAAGCCACATAAATCACCATAATAATAACACAAATGTTACAGCAGTGCCTATGTCGAACTCTGATTCAGGACATCATCGTGATTAGCCTACAATCAACAACGTTGATAAGCAATAAAACGGGAGGGAATTCGCCTTCGACAGCATGTAAGGGTCGTCTGACATGCAGTGAAGAATCACTCGATGAATAAAGTCAGGATAGTACTAGCGCAGGGCCAAGGGCAACTAATCTATAATATGTTGTCCCGAAAACTGTCCAATCGGTATCTGCTATCCCTAGCTGGGATATTACCACAACAACATACAGTTCCATCACTATCCAACAGATGTCAGTCGCTGCCACGTTTTTACAGTTCAATTCTGTGCCTGATGATGGTAGGAGAGAGTGTGTGGGAACATTACAAGCCCAGTACAAAGTCATCTGATTTTAGAACACAACCTTTACATGGCAATGATATACATGTCGTTTCTGGCCTTCCCTTGTTGCTTGCCTAGAAATGTATTATTTTCCCCCTATGATGGATTTGCTATGACTATTACATACATTGCATCACTTTCGGGCTTGTGATTTGACAACCACTAACAAATCTATTTGGTTCACTTACCCTCAAATCAATGAGGGGAACAGAAATGCCATGCATATAGATTTTAAAAGCAAATTTACAGAACCTTTGCCTGTAAATGTCAGTTCAAGTCGAAGCCTGGAGTTTGCGCCTAGGGAGAGCCCCAGAGCAGATAGGATAGAATGTGATATGAGTCCAGGGCCTCTGGTTCTATTTGGACTATTGTATTCCCACACCGCCATTTTGCCTTCAGATGACAATGTCATGCTTTATTATTTCCTGAATCGATATTAAAGTTGGAATCCGTGAAACTGACATGTCCGTTTGCGATATTACAACAACAAAGACGTTACTCCACACAACGAACTCTGTTCTTTCCCCCTCAGACATAATTTCAAGCTCGATAGAACAGCTGTACTCGGCCTACAATCATTTTTTTACCAAAACGCTGGATGATCATCTCCTCCGTTTGAAAGCAAAAGCAAATCAACTTTCTGTGATCTCTTTCTGTGATCTCTTTCTGTGATCTCTTTCTGTGACCTCTCACACACTCAGTTGGAATGGGAAAGACGTCTCTCCATGTGTGTAATTACTGGAAAGTCCTTGAGGCGCTAATACCTCAAGGTTTTTGTTAATTTGGTATGGAATGCACCTGTGGAATGAGTAAATCAGTTAGCATGACATCATGAAAGCCTTGACATTCTGGTTGATGTTTTTCAAAGTTATAGGCCTATGAATAGATATTATCAATAGCAGGTTGCCTCAGTGCAGATGTAACAGCTTTACGATCAAAATGATTATACTGCAGTACTGCACACACAGTTTGGCTGATATGGGATACTATACTGTATATACAGTAACAGTCAAAAGTTTGGACACACCTACTCATTCAAGGGTTTTTCATTATTTTGTACTATTTTCTACATTGTAGAATGACAGTGAAGTCATCAAACTATGAAATAACACATATGAAATCATGTAGTAACCAAAAAAGTGTTAAACAGACCAAAATATATTTTTATATTTTATATTCTTCAAAGTAGCCACCCTTTGCCTTGATGACAGCTTGGCACAATCTTGGCATTCTCTCAATCAGCTTTATGAGGTAGACACCTGAAATGCATTTCAATTAACAACTGTGCCTTGTTAAAAGGTAATTTGAGGAATTTCTTTCCTTCTTAATGTGCTTGAGACAATCAGTTGTGTTGTGACAAGGTATAGGTGGTATACAGAAGATAGCCCTATATGGTAAAAGACCAAGTCCATATTATGGCAAGAACAGCTCAAAATAGCAAAGAGAAACAACAGTCCATCATTACTTTAAGACATGAAGGTCAGTCAATCTGGAAAACTTCAAGAACTTTGAAAGTTTCTTCAAGTGCAGTCGCAACAACCATCAAGTGCTATGATGAAACTGGCTCTCATGAGGACCGCCACAGGAAAGGAAGACCCAGAGTTTCCTCTGCTGCAGAGGATAAGTTCAATAGAATTAACTGCTCCTCAAATAAATGCTTCACAGAGTTCAAGTAACAGACACATCTCAACATCAACTATTCAGAGGAGACTGCGTGAATCAGGCCTTCGTGGTCAAATTGCTGCAAAGAAACCACTACTAACGGACACCAATAATAAGAAGAGACTTGCTCTGGCCAAGAAACATGAGCAATGAACATTAGACCAGTGGAAATCTGTCCTTTGATCCGATGAGTCTAAATTCAACATTTTTGGCTCCAAATGTTGTGTCTTTGTGAGACGCAGAGTAGGTGAATGGATGGTCTCCGCATGTGTGGTTCCCAACGTGAAGCACGAAGGAGGAGGTGTGATGGTGTGCGGGGTACTTTGCTGGTGACACTGTCAGTGATTTATTTTGAATTCAAGGCACCCTTAACCATCATGGCTACCATAGAATTCTGCAGCGATACGCCATCCCATCTGATTTGCGCTTAGTGGGACTATCATTTTTTCCCCTCAACTCTGGTTGAGAGAATGCCAAGAGTGTGCAAAGCTGTAATCAAGGCAAATGGTGGCTACTTTGAAGAATATAAAATCTAAAAATATACTTTGGTCTGTTTAACACTTTTTTGGTTACTACATCATTCCAGATGTTATTTCATAGTTTTAATGTCTTCAGTATTATTCTACAGTGTAGATAATAGTAACAATAAAGTAACAACCCTTGAATGAGTAGATGTGTCCAAATGTTTGACTGGTACTGTATATATAATTTCTTTGTCACATATACCAGAGAGGTAAAATATATGTACTTTTCTCAGTTAACAAATAGCTCATTATTTGCAATGATAAGTTAGATACTGTAAGTTACAGACCAGTTTCTGACTGTTAGAGTTGAAGCTGATGAGTTTATTATTCATGGTTCTACTTCTATACTAACACTCCAAAACAATTCCATTCACTGCATTTCCAGAAACCCTATAGTCATACCAGAAGTGATGTATTTTTCTGTGAAAAACATTTGCACCTCCACAATACAGATCTATGAGTTTAGGAACAGTAGGGTTCCATAGTTTTGTCCAAGCAAGTTGGTGATCTCCAGACCCTCATGTTCTTCTCCCTCTCTCATTGTTCATGTCTTGCTGTCTCACTCAAGGACACATTTCCATCAGTGCTGAGTGAATAGACACTGACAGTGGTGCTGATAGTGCAGGAAGCAGTCAGCTTTCAGAAGAGCGCCTCGCTATTGTTAATCCAGCAAGGCCGCCTAGCTCCTATTGACATGTGATTTTCTTGCCTTTCTTCACATAAATGTTTGACAAAGTAGCAAGGAAACGAAACCTAGGACGAAACTGCATATTGTTTATGTGACAACTAGTATCCAGTCAGTACTGGAATTAGCCAGTCCTGAAATATTTGTGTGATTTACGCAATGCACCTACCCATACACCCCTCCCAATCCCAGTCCTAGTTGGTCAGAGTGTGTGCAGGTGTTTGTTCCAGCCTAGCACTAACACACCTGATTCAACTAAACATGATCCAGATTGAGGCCATTATAAGTTTCTCATTTGATCAGCTATGTTGAGGCAACATTCTGCACTCACAGCAGCCCTCTGAGTATGGAGATCTCTGTCTTAGATTGTGTCAGATTTGGTCCATTTGTAAACAGCCTCAAAGTGATCTAAATGAAGGAATTGCTAAATTGAGTGTTCTAATATTTAAGTCTTGCAACCCGTCCCCAACCCAGTCCAATTTGAGGAACACCAAGCATCAGGATACAGCGTACTGTACCTCCAGCAATGAAAACAGTGAGATCTAGTTAGTATGAGATGAACTGAGCTGCAAGCATAACACAGGCAGCAAGCAGAAACCCATTATGCTTGGATCTATTTCTGCTGTCTGAGTGATTATTAAACCACTGGCAAAATACAGATTTTTGTTGAACAGGAAATACATTAAGGCAATGTATCTATGCTCTGAGAACACTTGGTGCGGCAGCCATCTTCTCAAAAATGCATAGCCCATTCGAGTAGAGTTCACCTGTAGACACGAGAAGCTGTTCTTCTGAGGTCATTTCAAGGCACAGCATTGAAGTAAATATCATATTTAATAAGCTTTTTGTGTCTCAATGGTTCAAGGTGTGTGCTCAAGGTGCTGTTGTTTTAGTATAAACATTTTCAAACGTCACTTTTTTGCCTCCTTCAAACTTGTGTGCCTTACATATTCTCGAGAAGAAGGTGACCCTGAAGCTATTTTGTATTTGTCTGTGTTATAAAGCAGTGGCTGTTTTTCTTCTGTGGTTTCCTAGATGCAGTATCCTGTTCAATTAGTAACCTTGAATACTCCCATACAATAAAAGTGCATTGAAAGAGTTCTGTTCATACCACATCTGAAATGAATGTATGCGTATGAACCAGTTAGGGATCAAACAAATCCCCGTTTCATTTATTGAGCATTGATTTATCCATGCCAGACTGTTTCAAAGCTAGCCAGGGTGCCAGACTATTTCTACATTCATCAATGCTACATCCATTCCATCATTTCCATATCCACCCAGACAGACTGGCCCTCTCCCACGTAGACCACTTCAAAGCCACAATGTTGTAACACGTTGAGTAATCTGAGATTCATTCTTATCGATGAACAATATTTTCTCACAGAAAAATGGCATGTGTAGGATGACTTGTATTGATATTCGGAAGCTAAAACATCTTGCACCAATGCACACAGACAGCCAGCCGGCCAGTAGGGGCATACAGCCCCAGCCTCTGTGATTGCTTTGATAATATTGTAGTGAGAGCCTTGCAGTGTGAACATTTCATAACATGAGTGAACTAACGCTGAGGGAAAGTCCACTGGGATCCACTCTGGTGGATGAGTCTGGGGATCTGCCCCAGCTATATACAAGCTCTCATAGAAACAACCACAGAGAAAATAAACCAAAAACGGTATTTTCAAATGCATTTAGTAAACAAAGCATGTCGTCATTTTTCTCCACAAGACACCACCACCTCACAGCAAAGGTATGCTCTGCCAGATGTAGGGCTCGTTTAGTTAGATTCATTTGGGGGTATGGAAAGCCTCAACTCCACCACCTCACTACAAAGGTATGCTTTGCCAGATGTAGGGCTCGTTTAGTTAGATTCATTTGGGGGTATGGAAAGCCTCAACTCTTCTCCTTCTTCACTTACTTCCTCCCATCCCTCCGTTCTTTGAGGTAACCACTGATCTAACACAGCCCAATAGGAGACAAAGTCATTGAACTGTGTTTATACTGTGTTCTAGTCACGGGTCATCCTATGTACAGTAACTAATCAATATATAACTACTCAATATATATACAGTGCCCTCGGAAAGTATTCAGACCCCTTGACTTTTTCCACATTGAGATGTTTCTACAGCTTGATTGTAGTCCACCAGGGGTAAATTCAATTGATTGGATATGATTTGAAAAGGCACACACCTGTATAAGGTTCATTAGTTAACAGTGCATGTCAGAGCAAAAACTAAGCCATGCCGTCTAAGGAATTGTCCGGAGAGCTCCGAGACAGGATTGTGTTGAGAACAGATCTGGGGAAGGGTACCAAAACATTTTTGCAGCATTGAAGATCCACAAGAACACAGTGGCCTCCATCATTCTTAAATGGAAGAAGTTTGGAACCACCAAGACTGTTCCTCGAGCTGGCCACCCGACCAAACTGAGCAATTGGGGGATAAGGGCTTAGGTCAGGGAGGTGACCAAGAACCCAATGGTCACTCTGACAGAGGTCCAGAGTTCCTCTATGGAGATGGGAGAACCTTCCAGAAAGACAACCATCTCTGCAGCACTCCACCAATCAGGCATTTATGGTAGAGTGGCCAGACGGAAGCCATTCCTCAGTAAAAGGCACATGGCAACCTGTTTGGAGTTTGCCAAAAGGCACCTAAAGGACTCTCAGACCATGACAAACAAGATTCTCTGGTTTGATGAAACCAAGATTGAACTTTTTGGCCTGAATGCCAAGCATCACGTCTGGAGGAAACCTGGCACCATCCCTATGGTGAAGCATGGCAGCACCATGCTGTGGGGAGTTTTTTCAGCGGCAGGGACTGGGAAACTAGTCAGGATCGAGGGAAAGATGAACGGAGCAAAGTACAGTGTGATCCTTGATGAAAACCTGCTCCAGAGTGTCCAGGACCTCAGACTGGGGCGAAGGTTCACCTTCCAATAGGGCAACGATCCTAAGCACACAACCAAGACAACGCAGGATGTCCAGCTTCTGGACAAGTCTCTGAATGTGCTTGAGTGGCCCAGCCAGAGCCCGGACTTGAACCTGATCGAACATCTCCAGAGAGAACTGAAAAAAGCTGTACAGCAAGCTCCCCATTCAGCCTGACAGAGCTTGAGAGGATCTGCAGAGAAAAATGAGAGAAACTCCCCAAATACAGGTGTGCCAGGCTTGTAGCATCATACATAATATGACTCAATGCTGTAGTCGCTGCCAAAGGTGCTTCAAGTTTCTGTCCACGCCTATTGCTTACAGGTGTATACAATCTAGCACACAGCCATGCAATCTCCATAGACAAACATTGGCAGTAGAATGGTCTTACTGAAGAGCTCAGTGACTACCAACAAGTCAGTTCATAAAATGTCTGCCCTGCTAGAGCTGCCCCGGTCACTGTTATTGTGAAATGAAAACGTCTAGGAGCAACAATGGCTGAGCCGCGAAGTGGTAGGCCACACAAGCTCACAGAATGGTACCGCTGAGTGCTGACGCGCGTGGCGTATAAAAATAAATCATCTGTTCTCTGTTGCATCACTCAATAGCGAATTCCAAACTGCCTCTGCAAGCAGCATCAAAACAATAACTTTCCATCGGGAGCTTCGTGAAATGGCTTTTCATGGCTTGGCAGCCGCACACAAGCCTAGACTCACCATGCACAATGCCAAGCATCGGCTGGAGTGGTGTAAAGCCTGCCACCATTGGATACTGGAGCAGTGGAAATGCGTTCTTTGGACTGATTAATTACACTTCACTATCTGTCAGTCAGACGGAGGAATCTGGGTTTGGTGGATGCCAGGAGAACGCTACCTACCCCAATGCATAGTGCCCACTGTAAAGTTTGGTAGAGGAGGAATAATGGTCTGGGGCTGTTTTTCATAGTTTCGGGCTAGGGCCCTTAGTTCCAGTGAAGGGAAAGCTTAACAATATAGCATACAGTGACATTCTAGACGATTCTGTGCTTCCAACATTCTGGCAACAGTTTGGGGAAGGCCCTTTCCTGTTTCAGCATGACAGTGCCCCTAAGCACAAAGCAAGGTCCATACAGAAATGGTTTGGCGAGATCTGTGAGGAAAAGTTGACTGGCCTGCACAGAGCCCTGACCTCAACCCCATCGAACACCTTTGGGACTGCGAGCCAGGCATCATCGCCTAACGTCAGTGCCCAACCTCACTAATGCTCTTGTGGTAGAAATATTCCAACATCTAGTGGAAAGCCTTCCCAGAAGTTATAGCAAAAGGGGGACCAATTCCATATTAATGCCCATGATTTTGGAATGAGATGTTTGACGAGCAGGTGTCAACATACATTTGGTCATGTAGTGTAGAGACTGAAAGCTCGTTGTGATATTTCTTAATTTCTACTTTGTGTATTGTGTGTGTATTGTTGTGTATTGCACTGTTGGAGATTCTGTAGACACATAAGCATTTTGATGCACCTGCGATAATATCTGCAAATCTGTGTACATGACCAATAAACTTTGGTTTGACAGCAAGTGTTCCATAACAGCATGTTACACCAATCCAGTCATGTCAGATCAGTGATTATTCCAACAAATAATTGAAAATGAACCGAGAGATCATTCTCCAGAAGGAATTGCCTTAAAGGAGAAGTTACAGTGCCTTGCGAAATTATTTGGCCCCCTTGAACTTTGCGACCTTTTGCCACATTTCAGGCTTCAAACAAAGATATAAAACTGTATGTTTTTGTGAAGAATCAACAACAAGTGGGACACAATCATGAAGTGGAACGACATTTATTGGATATTTCAAACTTTTTTAACAAATCAAAAACTGAAAAATTGGGCGTGCGAAATTATTCAGCCCCCTTAAGTTAATACTTTGTAGCGCCACCTTTTGCTGCGATTACAGCTGTAAGTCGCTTGGGGTATGTCTCTATCAGTTTTGCACATCGAGAGACTGACATTTTTTCCCATTCCTTTCAGTTCTTTCCACAGATTCTCGATTGGATTCAGGTCTGGACTTCGACTTGGCCATTCTAACACCTGGATATGTTTATTTTTGAACCATTCCAGTGTAGATTTTGCTTTATGTTTTGGATCATTGTCTTGTTGGAAGACAAATCTCTGTCCCAGTCTCAGGTCTTTTGCAGACTCCATCAGGTTTTCTTCCAGAATGGTCCTGTATTTGGCTCCATCCATCTTCCCATCAATTTTAACCATCTTCCCTGTCCCTGCTGAAGAAAAGCAGGCCCAAACCATGATGCTGCCACCACCATGTTTGACAGTGGGGATAGGGTGTTCAGGGTGATGAGCTGTGTTGCTTTTACGCCAAACATAACGTTTTGCATTGTTGCCAAAAAGTTCAATTTTGGTTTCGTCTGACCAGAGCACCTTCTTCCACATGTTTGGTGTGTCTCCCAGGTGGCTTGTGGCAAACTTTAAACAACACTTTTTATGGATATCTTTAAGAAATGGCTTTCTTCTTGCCACTCTTACATAAAGGCCAGATTTGTGAAATATACGACTGATTGGTGTCCTATGGACAGAGTCTCCCACCTCAGCTGTAGATCTCTGCAGTTCATCCAGAGTGATCATGGGCCTCTTGGCTGCATCTCTGATCAGTCTTCTCCTTGTATGAGCTGAAAGTTTAGAGGGACGGCCAGGTCTTGGTAGATTTGCAGTGTCTCATACTCCTTCCATTTCAATATTATCGCTTGGGATGTTTAAAGCTTGGGAAATCTTTTTGTATCCAAATCCGGCTTTAAACTTCTTCACAACAGTATCTCGGACCTGCCTGGTGTGTTCCTTGTTCTTCATGATGCTCTCTGCGCTTTTAACGGACCTCTGAGACTATCACAGTGCAGGTGCGTTTATACGGAGACTTGATTACACACAGGTGGATTTTATTTATCATCATTAGTCATTTAGGTTAACATTGGATCATTCAGAGATCCTCACTGAACTTCTGGAGAGAGTTTGCTGCACTGAAAGTAAAGGGGCTGAATAATTTTGCACGCCCAATTTTTCAGTTTTTGAAATGTTAAAAAAGTTTGAAATATCCAATAAATGTCGTTCCACTTCATGATTGTGTCCCACTTGTTGTTGATTCTTCACAAAAAAATACAGTTTTATATCTTTATGTTTGAAGCCTGAAATGTGGCAAAAGGTCTCAAAGTTCAAGGGGGCGAATACTTTCGCAAGGCACTGTAACTTCATAGAGTCCAGACACTTTAAAAAAAGCAATTTCAGTTGTTTTTGAGAAACTTACCCCAACCAGTGATACACATTTAAAATGTAAACAAGCATGACTGTCAGTCACTCTGGATAAAAGTGTCTACTAGATGGCACATGTTATGTCATTATTACTTCCTCATGCTCGTTCTGCGTTTCTTTCAGAAATGGCAACACTCTCAGTATAGTGAAGCAGGTCTTTAGATGTTGCACACATGCAGTTGTGTCATTATTAACTTTTCCCGCAACGTTATATTCCATTTTGTGCGACTCGAGAGCTTTCCCCTGTCATCTGTGATATTTCTCTGTGTAGCCTGAGCATGCGCACACGGAAAACAATGGCTTGAGTCGCACAAAATTTAATATTACAATGCGGATAACATTCATAAAACACAGTTAGATTGACACAATTAAATTATACCATCGACTTCTAGTCATTGAGCGTGGCTCGCGAAACTACCTCTTTGCCACAATCCCGAAGTATCTCTTTAACTTTAAAGGAGATTTCGTCAGTGAGGTAGTTTCACGAGCCAATGCTAACTAGCGTTAGCGCAATGACTAGAAGTGTATGGTGTCTGCTATTAGGAAGTAGATAAAGGGGACAAATTCCCAAAGTATCCCTTTTAGCATGTTGGGACTGCTTGGGAATGCAGGTTTAAACCAGCAGGGTGCAGATTCTAGAGTTAAATAGAGTCAAGCACGGCTACAGCACACTTCCATTGTACACTCTTAGAAAAAAAAGGTGCTACCTAGAACCTAAAAGGATTCCCCATAGGAGAACCATTTGAAGAACGCTTTTTGGTTCCAGGTAGAACCCTTTTGGTTTCCATGTAGAACCATGTCCACAGAGGGTTCTAGATGGAAACCAAAAGAGCTCTTCCCGGAACCATAAATGTTTCTACCTAGAACCAAAAAGGGTTCTCCTATGGGGACAGCTGAATAACCCTTTTGGAACCCTTTTCTCTAAGAGTGTACTTACACTGACTTCATTGCCATTAAATGCCTGCCTTGTCGTAGCCTGTAATCTATGTGCATGTGACAATACGGAGGTGAATCCGTTTAGATGTCTCATCTGCTCCACAGAGATATGATAATTACAACACTTTACAAGGAAATCCTCCTGGAATTTGGTCTTTTTGATCGTGTCAACCAAATCTAGAGTCACAGACAGCTAGCTGCATCGAACGGATCCTCAGTAGTGTTTTCAAACTTGAGAGGGAGCTCTGTCTGTCTGACTACAAAGAGTTCATTGATCATTGAGGAGTCCTGAGACCGTATTCATGAAGTGTCAGTAATGCTGTTCTAAGATCAGTTTGGCTTTTAGATCATAATGAATTTGATTAAATTAACAGGGGGGACCTGATCCGAGATCAGCATATGTGACTTTTTATGACTATGAAAGGGTCTTTACACTATTAATCGCTTCCCTTTCCGCCATTCATGCAGATGGCGACCGCTTACTAATTCATTCTGAGAGCTTGTTTTTCCTCATAGGCTCAGGCTAATTGCTGTGGTCCAATACCCATAGAGATAGTTTATGTTCAAAGCAGACGTGTGACAGACAAGGGACACTTGTTGCGTTTCAAGTCTTACCTCCCTCTCATTTGATCACACATGTTGCTTTGACTGCAGGAGCGGAACACATGACAAAACTCTCTATGTGAACAATGCACGTTCTTCATTTAACTGTCTGACAATGTGTGTATGTGTGCGCGTATCTCTTTCTGTGTGAGTGAGTGAGAGAATTTCAATAGAACACTGTTCTTGAATGTTTTTGACATGTGTATGGAATATTCTGCTTGTACTGTGGTGAGCTGAGGACCTCACTCACACACAGATGAGATAGATAAGAGATGAGTAGTTCACAGTGCTCCAGATGTAAGGAGCCACCTACAGAGATATACTCCCACTGCTGCTCCCTCTTCCATAGAGATATTATGTCAAGAGCAGCCTGTGTGATCCTTCTCATTGTGGAAGTGTGCAGATAGTCATCAGAGGACTCATCTCAGATAGTGAATGGGGAATCAGGGAGAGCACACTCTGTGGGGTTTGTTAAGAGGAAGATAGAGGAAGCGAAGATGTACTGAAGGTGTGTGGGTGTTAGGGTGGGAGAGGAGAGTGTGTGTGTGTGTGTGTGTGTGTGTGTGTGTGTGTGTGTGTGTGTGTGTGTGTGTGTGCGTGTGTGTGTGTGTGTGTGTGTGTGTGAGAGAGAAGGTTCAGGTGACATGTTTACACAGAACACTTTTTGGGCAGCCTCTCCAAAGCTAGCGGAAATAATAAATGAAATTCTGCCACTTTGAACCTCATATAATCTCCAGCACCAAACCAGTGTCTACATATGTGAGAATAGCGAGTTGTGATCTGTGGTTCAAAAAATAAGAAGGTCCTAAAAAAAGATCTGTCTGTGACATCACAGGGTAGCATTAAAAGTCACAAACAGTTATTTTCAAAACCTGTATCAAATTTCTAGCCCAAGGCAGGGCATTGTCTTGCTCCCCACGTCACCGTGAATCTCATAGTGTTTGAAAAACACTGTTTTTAAAATGGTTTAACTCTTGATGATGTCATCAGGTAGAACTTTTTCACTTTAATGAAAAGGAGGTTGAAAGGTGGTGGAGTTGCCTTTTAAGTCCCGAAGCTCTTTCGCAGACCTTTAAATAGATCGTGCTGTGTTGCTCAATACCTGGCCCATTGACGTCAACAGCAGAGATGGGACCTATTGTAGAGACAGGAGAAGATCAACATAGTAATGGCCTCCAGCTCCAGATCATCGTGCTAATTTGAGGCTCATACCTTGACAAGAGAATTTGTTATTACTGGCAGTGAAAAGTGTAAATTGAACTTCATATAAAGTGCTGTGTAGGTTTCATTTCAATTCCACACGGGAGATGAGTAACACCACACAAGGGGCTGGAAACCTTTCTTCAGCTGGTGCTGAACAAACCAACCAACACTCAAGCTACATACTGTACTACCTTGAGAAAAACAACTTCCAGAATAAAGTACAGCTTACCAGTTATTCATTATGTACAATCTGTTAGCGTCAACTTCAAGTTGCCCTTGAGTCTCCTAGAGGAGCCTTGGCATCCTGACTGAGTCAGACTTACCCCCTCACATCAATCATGGGCACAGTGGGCACCGTGAGGACATTGAAGATTGGATGATGGGCATCAACACAGCTGTTCCAATCTGTGCCTGTCCACACTTCCATTTGTACCTACTGTGCCATGTTTCAGACATCTGCCTCAATGTTTACTTTCCATAAAGCCTGACTGAAATATATTCTAAAATGACAATTACCAGGCACTCACTTGTTTGGACTTGCATTTCACTGTGTGAGAATGTGTTGTTTATAGTGTTCATTCGTGCATAGTAACTCCTTACTTCTACATCAGTGACAAGCACCTATAGTTCTTTCCACAGCTGTAGAGACAATGTATTTACCTAAACACACATGTATGACTGATGTACCCATATACGGTGCATTTGGAAAGTATTCAGACCCCTTGACTTTTTCCACATTTTGTTATGTTACAGTCTTATTCTAAAATTGATAAAAATGTTCCCTCATTAATCTACACACAATACCCAGTGACAAAGCAATACCCAATATCCCATTTACGTAAGTATTCAGACCCTTTACTCATTACTTTGCACCTATTGCAATTACAGCCTTGATTCTTCTTGAGTAAGACGCCATATGTTTGATCAGGTTCAGGGCTCTGGCTGGGCTACTCAAGGACATTCAGAGACTTGTCCCGAAGCCACTCCTGCGTTGTCTTGGCTGTGTACTTAGGGTCATTGTCCTGTTGGAAGGTAAACCTTCTCCCCAGTCTGAGGTCCTGAGCACTCTGGAGCAGGTTTTCATTAAGGATCTCTCTGTACTTTGCTCCGTTCATCTTTCCCTCGACCCTGACTAGTCTCTCAGTCCCTGTCGCTGACAAACATCCCCACAACATGATTCTGCCACCAACATTTTTTATTTATTTAACCTTCATTTAACTAGGCAAGTCAGTTAAGAACAAATTCGTATTTACAATGACGGCCTACCAAAAGGCAAAAGGTCTCCTGCGGTAGACAGGGGCTGGGATAAAATATATATATAAATATAGAATAAAACACACATCACGACAAGAACAACCCAGGGATGTGTGTGCTTTGGGGACCTTTAACAGAATGTGACTGGCAGAACGGATGTTGTATGTGGAGGATGAGGGCTGCAGTAGATATCTCAGTTAGGGGGGAATGAGGCCGAAGAGGATTTTATAAATAAGCATCAACCAGTGGGTCTTGCGACAGGTACACAGAGATGACCAGTTTACAGAAGAGTATAGAGTGCAGTGATGTGTCCTATAAGGAGCATTGGTGGCAAATTTGATGGCCGAATGGTAAAGAACATCTAGCCGCTCGAGAGCACCCTTACCTGGTGCTCTCCGCAATCTAGCATGTTTAGGATGGTCATCTGAATCAGGGTTAGTTTGGCTGGGGTGAAAGAGGAGCAATTACGATAGAGGAAATCAAGTCTAGATTTAACTTTAGCCTTAAGCTTTGAAATGTGCTGAGAGGAGGACAGTGTACCTTCTAGCCATACTCCCATGTACTTGTATGAGGTGACAACCTCAAGCTCTAAACCCTCAAGAGGTAGCAATCACACCTGTGGGGAGAGTGGAATTATTTTTACCAAACCACATGACCTTTGTTTTGGAGGTGTTCAGAACAAGGTCAAGGGTAGAGAAAGCTTGTTGGACACTAAGAAAGAATTGTTGTAGAGGATTTATCACAAAATCCCGGGGAGGAGCCAGCTGAGTATAAGACTGTTCATCTGCATATAAATGGATGAGAGAGCTTCCTGCTGCCTGAAGTCTGTTGTTGATATAAATTGAGAAGAGCGTGGGGCCTAGGACTGAGCCTTGGGGTACTCCCTTGGTGACAGGCAGTGGCCTTTTGACAAACTCCAAGCAGGCTGTCATGTGTCTTTTACTGAGGAGTGGCTTCCGTCTGGCCACTCTACCATAAAGGCCTGATTGGTGGAGTGCTGCAGAGATGGTTGTCTTTCTGATAGAGCTCCAGAGTTCCTCTCCAGAGAGGAACTCTGGAGCTGCATCAGAGTGACCATTGGGTTCTTGGTCACCTCCCTGGCCTAGGCCCTTCTCCCACGATTGCTCAGATTGGCCGGGTGGCCAGCTCTAGGAATAGTCTAGGTGGTTCCAAACTTCTTCCATTTAAGAATGATGGAGGCCACTGTGTTCTTGGGGACCTTCAATGCTGCAGCCATTTTTGGTATCCTTAACCAGAGCTGTGCCTCGACAAAAATCCTGTCTCAGAGCTCTACAGACAATTCCTTCGACCTCATGGCTTGATTTTTGCTCTGACATGCAATGTGAACTGTGGAACCTTATATAGACAGATGTGTGCCTTTCCAAATCATGTCCAATCAACTGAATTTACCACAGGTGGATTCCAATCAAGTTATAGAAACATCTCAAGGATGATCAATGGAAACAGGATGCACCTGAGCTCAATTTCAAGTCTCATGGCAAAGGGTCTGAATACTCATGTAAATTAGGTATTTTGTTTTCGCTTTGTATTGTGTGTATATTGATGAGGTAAAAAACAAAACAAAATGTGTTTAAAGTCAAGTGGTCTGAATACTTTCCGAATGCACTATATGTGCCAAAACACCTACAGCACACATACACACGCACACGCACACACACACACACCCTACATCCACCACCTCCACATAACATCCACTATTTGAACAATCACCAATTCCACATGCATCACCAGCCACACATTACCAGGCAAAGCACATGCATGGAAGCCAAGCTGTTCCACACAGCCACATGGGACCTCTCTCTCAACCAGAGCCCATAGGGGGAACATATAGGACTGTGAGAGTGGGTTGACCTTGTGCAGCTGGAAGTTGATCTTGGGTAAATCACAGTACATGTGTGTCTCTGGCTCTCTGCCATCCATCCGCTCACTACCGTGCATTAAAAGGTTCTCATCTCACCTTGATGAAAACGCAGGTTGACATTTATTGGGATGGAAGCATGTCCTGGAGGCAGAGCTGACTGAGCGGTTTCTGTTAGATGGACCAGCCGCAAAGTTAAAATTGGCTATGTCGTAAATAATTATTTAAACTAAAATTAGCTTTTTGTTTTTAATTTAAGGTTAGTATCAGGCATTAGGGTTAGCATTGCCTGCTAACCCTAATGAGCTGCCTCTAGTACATGAGTCATCTCAATAAATGCCAACCTGCGATGAAAACCTGCAGTGATGTCACGTCACAAGGATCAAATACTCTGTATTTTATCATATATTATTCCCAGGTATCACCAATGATATCATACATGGTTTTTATGTATATGGTTATAATAGTAGTTGAGGCCTTTCTTTCCAACCAGAAATGACGTGGTCATCATGAGTAATTATTTTTCTGACCAAAACTAACCACGCCTACAGAATTAAAGAAAACCTTATATTTTACAGTGTATACAGTACCAGTCAAATGTTTCAGACACATCCACTCATTCCAGGGGTTTTCTTTATTTTTAATATTTTCTACATTGTGGTTGAGAGAATGCCAAGAGTGTGCAAAGCTGTCATCAAGGCAAAGGGTGGTGTCACGACTTCCACCGAAGGTGGCTCCTCTCCCTGTTCGGGCGGTGCTCGGCGGTCGTTGTCGCAGGCCTACTAGCTGCCACCAATCCATTTTTCCTTTTCGTTTGTGTCTGTCTGTATTGTTTCTATTAGTTGATTTCGGGGGGGGGGTTATTTACCTCCACTGCCTGCTAGTCTGTGTGTGGGACTGTTTGCTGTGGTATCTTTATTAGAGGTACATGTCTGCACCACGGGGTTTTCTTCTACACGGCAGTTTGTACCGGTTGGTATATGTGTTTAGGAGTAGAGGTTTCTCCTCCGTGTGTATCATACAGTATATTTCCCTGTGGGTGGCGACCTCGTTTGGGCGTATTCTCCCCCATGTTGTTGCTGAGTTGGGACGTCTTAAATAAACAATTGTGCCACTGGGACTTCCTTGTTCTCCTGCTCCTGATTCATGCACCTCCCTCCTTTAAGGAGGCTCTTAACAGGTGGCTACTTTGAAGAATCTTTTTGTTTAACACTTTTTTCGTTACTAAATGATTCCATGTGTAATTTCATAGATTTGATGTCTTCACTATTATTTTACATTGTAGAAAATAGTAAAAATAAAGAAAAACCCTTAAATGTATATATTATAGAATCTCTATGACCATGTCTATCCATCCCCCACCTTCTATAAGCTTCATCCTGGTCTTTTGCTCGGGGGAAAACTCTAATTTACGGCTTGATACTGAGTGAGATGGGTCCAGGGCTTTGACCGACCAGGGAGCTCAGGAAATTCACATTCATAAACAGTTGAGCAGGCTCTATAAATAAACACTTAAATGGCTTCACGGTCGGGGACAGATCTGTTTCCGGATGAAAGTCAGATGATCTGTAAATGTCACAGCAGAGAGAGGGCTTAACCGTCCTACGGCAAGTGTGTGTGTATGCCCCTGTGTGTGCCCTTGTGTGTGTGTGCCCTGTGTGTGTGTGTGTGTGTGTGTGTGTGTGTGTGTGTGTGTGTGTGTGTGTGTGTGTGTGTGTGTGTGTGTGTGTGTGTGTGTGTGTGTGTGTGTGTGTGTATAGAAGGTGTATCCCAAGTTGACCCCAGGGCAGTGTATTGGTAATCTCCTCCAAGCTCTGGGCAATAAGCACGGTGGGTGGGTGAGTAAAATGGGTGTACAGAACAGTCCAGTATTTAGTGATATGTAGTATCCTCAGCCTCCCAGGGGGATGTATCATCCTCAGCCTACCAGACAGATGTAGTATCCTCAGCATACCAGGCGGCTGTAGTATCCTCAGCATACCAGGCGGCTGTAGTATCCTCATCCTCCCAGGGGGATGTAGCATCCTCAGCATACCAGGCGGATGTAGTATCCTCATCCTCCCAGGGGGATGTAGCATCCTCAGCATCCTCAGCATACCAGGCGGATGTAGTATCCTCAGTCTACCAGGCAGATGTAGTATCCTCAGTCTACCAGGCAGATGTAGTATCCTCAGCCTTCCAGGGGGATGCAGTATCCTCAGCCTCCCAGGGGGATGTAGTATCCTCAGCCTCCCAGGGGGATGTAGTATGCTCAGCCTTCCAGGGGGATGTAGTATGCTCAGTCTACCAGGCAGATGTAGTATCCTCAGTCTACCAGGCAGATGTAGTATCCTCAGTCTACCAGGCAGATGTAGTATCCTCAGTCTACCAGGCAGATGTAGTATCCTCAGTCTACCAGGCAGATGTAGTATCCTCAGCCTTCCAGGGGGATGTAGTATCCTCAGCCTCCCAGGGGGATGTAGTATGCTCAGCCTTCCAGGGGGATGTAGTATCCTCAGCCTCCCAAGGCGATGTAGTATCCTCGGCCCAACAGGCAGATGTAGTATCCTCGGGCTCCAAGGCAGATGTACTGTAGATCCAATAGTTTCGGATCCTCAGCCTACTAGGCAGATGTAGTCTCCTCGGGATCCAAGGCAGATGTACTGTAGATCCAATAGTTTCCACAGAGAGCTAGAGGATCACACTACGCTTCTCCATCACTCATGTACTGTATTAAACTGTCATGACGTTGGCCTGGGGATAGGTTTATGACAGTCATAAATACATATTCCCCCCTTTTTCCTCTCTCTACCCTACTGATGTGAAATTTGAAAACCCCGTGGTTTACATGGAGATTCTGGGAACATCAGAAAGTGGGTGGAAATTAACTATATTCTGGTAATCCGACCAATTGAACATATGCGATGGTACTTAATGAATATGATGTCAGTTAGGTTGTCATCTGAGACATTCTCCTCAATGATAGGATGACATAAACTCTACAGTGGAAAGTCTACACATCAGAGTTATCGGATTCACATGGAATTGTTGTTCAATTAAAATGTTTGAATATAAAATTATTGGTGAAGAGATTAAATGTAATTGAGAGATTTGGGTTTTCATAAGGTTAGGGCTCTGCACAATCAGTGGCCCGCCCCTGTGAAGAGACGTGGGTTATAAAACTTTTCAGACACACCCTTCTCGCTCCACTATATAAAGCCTTGACGAAAATGTAACCTCCTGTTCCAAGTACGTGAGGTCTGCAGCCTCTGCGTTAAAATGACTAACATGTCAACTACAGAACTAAGCCAACCTCAGTGTGAGCTTTGGTTGCGAATGGAATGAACTTTGAACTCTTATTCACTACAGAAGTGATACCTCCTAGCCGTTGAGTTAGCAACAGCAGCTGCAAACGCGGGCTAGGAAAGAACAGACAGAGTATCCCTTCTACCACACAACAACGTTACTACAACGTATCCAATTGACCACCAGAGACATTCTTCAAAGGACAAAGGACTCGGTTTGGCAGCACGGCCTTCCATCTACCACCAACCTACCGAAGCGCAGCTCAGAGTAAATATTTATTGCATTTTCTTTTTCCAAATGGGCGGTAATTTCGAATGCATAAGATACTGTATTTACGATAGCACAGCTTCTTTCTTTGTCCCTCAGTCTTCCCGCTCTTTCACTCAAACCCAGCCCCTTTTGCTTTGTGTAACCAGCTGTCATATCTGTTCCGCCCGCTAGGGACGTTTTCCTTTATGACGTAATTTGTAATCAAGGTATGATTCATTCTTTGTATATGGAATTCTGTGTGATTAGTTAGGTATTTCCTAAATAAATAATGAAACCCAATTTTGCATTGCTGATTCAACTTGTTAGCCAGGGTTCGTGAAGATAACCAAGAATTTACAACTTTCAGATGAGACTGAATTTAGGTGACGATTAATATTGACTGCTATTGATGTAAAATATTAAGGTCTTTAAGAGTTTATTCGGAAGATAACAGCTCTATAAATATTATTTTGTGGTGCCCCGACTCTCTAGTTAATTACAATTACATGATTAGCTCAATCAGGTAATATTAATTACGGAGAAAGGATTTTATAGAATAGCATGTCATATCACTTAATCCGGCATAGCCAAAGACACAACACTATATAGTCTTATATCTCCAGATTAACATTTGTTGACTTTGAGTTGATTGTCTCAGTGCGGTGACCCTTATATTACATCATAATGCAACAAAACATGTATTAATTGCAACAGCAGCGTAAAAAATAAATGTCACAAATTTGAGAATTGCCTATAATATTGGTTGCGTGGTTGTGGTCAGACAACACAGGGACATTTTGAGAGGCGCTATCTAAGATAAGATCGTACTTTATTTATCCCCCAAAGGGGACATTTGTTTCCCCCAGCAAATACATAAACATATAAATACAAACTAGAAACACTACAAAAGACACACAGACACTAAAATATGTTATCAAGATGTTACAGAAATATGTAAATGACATGTGAATTAGATTTGTGTGCACTTCATGGAAAACAACATTTCAACCTGTTTCTCTTTCTCGGTAAGAAACCACTCATCCTGGCTTTAAAATCCTCCTCATATTGTCTGTCTTTGTTCCAGGTAATTATGATCAAAGTGGTGCAGTATCAAAATCCAATCAAATATCAAGAAATTCTATTTCCGATATCATATGGACCAATGGTTAGTGACTAAAATGGCAGCGATTTGAAATTGCTGAAATACAAATACAATCTTCCAATGAGGCCACAACATGTTCATCGTTGGGCTGTGTCTGTATTGTTGGCTTGGGCTACAGCTGACACATTTATGAAGTGTTGATGAATGTGCATTACCTCTAAACTTATCGAAGTAAGTGTTCAACATGTTCTCATTATAAATGTTCAAAATGATGACATTTAACTGTTGTAGTTATTTATATGTCACCCAAGCTGACATGTTATTTATACAGTATGTCACTGTTACAATGTTATTAGTGAGAGAAAAACATCTAAATTGAGAGATCTACACAAGTTAAACCTTTCATTACCCGCCATTACACAGTAATATCTTTTGAATTACAATGTTGAGGCACATTAATGTTTTTTAAAGAGTAACATTGATGTATTTCTGGTGTCATGCCTTCTGCTTCCCTTTTTTCTTTTGAACACAAACCAACAAAATATGAACAGCTCAGATAAAAGAGAAGGAGGGGCTTAGAAAATAGGCTCATTAAAAAACAAAATGGCAGCCAGATGGAGAGAAGACCAGGGCAAAAATCTGAAGAGTTCTTTATGAATCCTCATTTCATGAGAGCTGTTGAGGCCAAAGAGGGTGTGTGGGTCTGCCTAATAGTCGGAGAGATCCAAGTAGCCTAAAAAACGGCAGCAGGCAGCACACGCCCAAACCCAGCTGTATAGTCAGATCCTGCTGCTGTTCAATGCCTTTATCCTGCAGACTAATAATCACCAGGGCCAAAGGAGCTCTGTGGTCTGAAATTAAGTTTTATCTCCCGGTCACGAAGCAAAGCGCTGGGTCTCGTCTAGTCCGCGTCTCTTCAGTCTCTTGAGAGGACCGTCTGAGAGCTCTTTAATTCTTTAATTGAGCCCTTTAATTCCCCATTCTTCACTTAGCAGTGATGGGATGCGTTACTACCAATGATCAAATATGCCCGACACCGGTTGGCTTTAATTACAGGGTTTAGACTTGGATGCACCCAGCTTCACACACTCCAACATAACCTTGGGCTACGTTGAAAATGCATAGCGCGAACAGCCAATATCATGGGTGTGTGTGTGACTCTGTGTCTGTGTGAGTGTGTGTTGTATGTGAGTGTGTAGGAGCAGAATACAAAGCTTTAATAAACTGTCTACCAAATAATTGTGAGCCTCGGGTGCCAATGTCATCCGCAGAGCAATATACGTAGCCTACACTCTATCCATTGTGCTGGGAAGTGGAGTGGGGCAACTGGCCTACTGGGTAATAACATTGAGTTAAACCCTTTCAAGTGATGCACTTTTAGCCTGAAGTAGGTGTCATTACATCTGCATCTACGCTAGCACTTATTTAATTAAATTACTTGCAATTCCTTCCTTTAATACTGTACTATCGTGACTTGTGCTGAAACTCCCTAAGTCTATTCCTATGTGGGAAAGAGTCAGTAGCTGATGCATAGTGTTTAAACGCAATAATAGCAGTAGCACGTCCCCACTCTCTCAAACATCCAGATGAATCATTTCACTGTTCGGTACAAAGATGTATATATCTCCTTCTACACTTGTGAGATGTATTAGCTACATGCCAATCTGAATTACATTTGTGTAGGTTTGTGTAGGTAGTGCTGTCGTTTGTCACAGAATGCGTCACAAAACCCAGTTTTAAACACACCAGTAGAGTATGCCTCTAGCAACAGTTGGGAAAGAAGGAATAAACCTGGAAAGAATCTGTTGAGATGGAAAATGAGCTCTTTTGCCACTGGCCGGCCAGTCATATAGTAGACAAGTAATATGTCATCGTATATTACATATCGCTACCTACAATAGTAAAACGTCATTCTTTTTGACACATTCTTATGAGACCATATTGGAAATCTAAGTTTAGTGTAGAATTATCCACCTTAATTCTCAAGCAGTGTGCTCTCCCTCCATCTCCTCAGCCCTTGTCAAAAAGCTACAGTTTACTGAACGACTATTTCCATCCTCTTGTTTACAGTCAGTAATTGGGCTTGATTTACAATGCATTCACAATGTGACCCCCTGGGGTGCCGCGGCAACACATGAATTAAGCAATAGTGCCAACCGTGACAGCTCAAGCAGAGAACACGGAGAGAGGAGAGCTCTCGAACGCAACACAACGTGCCCTACATTACCGCTGCTGCTTCCCATAATCCACTGAGGCCGATTTTTCATTTCCACCTGGAAGGCTGCCAGCCAGAGGATTTCTCCGCTGTTGATAACATTCCACGGATGGATGGATGGATGGATAGAGAGATAGATAGATAGAGAGAGAGAGAGAGAGAGAAAACATCCATTCATATCCTCTGGGTTCAGACTCATTGCACACAACATGACACCTCTCCTGACTGTGTGTCTATAGTCGACAAGCGCAACAAATAAGACCGGTGTTACAAAGTATACAATCGCATTCTGGCAGTTTACAAGCCTTATGAAAGAGAGATGTCAGAGTAGCCTACTGGTTAGAGCGTTGGACTAGCGTTGGACTAGTAACCGAAAGGTTGCAAGGTCAAATCCCCGAGCTGACAAGGTACAAATTTGTCGTTCTGCACCTGAACAGGCAGTTAACCCACCGTTCCTAGGATATCATTGAAAATAAGAATTTGTTCTTAACTGCCTTACCTAGGTAAAAAAAATGAAATATGTGTTTAGTTATGATTATTCTGTATTGATAGAAAGGAATGCAGTTTGAGTAGCCACTGACCCTAGCTAATCTTAACAGGACAGAGGTGCTCACATGGGATTATATATATTCCTACTACAGTGAAATAGCCGATCCATGAGTATTTAGTATAGTTTGATTACAAGGAGGGTTTTTAAATATGTTGCATTATCTTTAATGTCTTTCAATAAGGTTAAGGGATATCCATTCTCCCCTTTCTCCCTGCACCAGCCTCCACTGCACTCCGCAGCTGACCCATGATTCTATTCAACACTTGAACTCTTTCTGATGTCACGATTTTCAGGCAATTGTTCGTATTTGGATTTGGAATATTTTATTAGGTGCAAGAGGACATCCAACCACACTGCATGGAGACACAGAACATAAAGGGTGAAGATGAGGTTAAAACAAAAGTTGAATCATTTTTGTTTCTCATTTCTCTTTTCACAATTCCAAGGTTGCACTGTAGGAAAAAAATACAAATGATATTTGCTGAACTGAAAGATAGACGTTGTAAAAAAAAAAAAGTTAGTGCAATGATGTCCGAGGTGAAAAACAGTGTTGTTTTCAGTAACTTCTCTGTGGTTGTAACATCCCAAACGGACGTGGCTGTTTCACCATAAAGGATTACAGCTTCATGGTTTGAATCATCCGCACACAAAATGCACATTCGGTGCTGAAGAAAAGGCCATTGAACATTTTAAAAGAAGGTGTCCTTCTTCCACTAACACTCTGAATGAAATAGTGACTCAGTGCAGGGAACCACATTAACTCATGAGCAGAAATTATAATAAAATACAAGAAATTAAATCTTCTCTACAGAAATAAAAACCGACATTTATATAACACATAAAAGGACATTCATATATAGAATAACTTTTAAATGTTCTAAAATGATAGGTGTGTACCCCTTTAAAACATTACTGCATTATATCATACTCAAAGGCCATCAGAAATGTTCTGAATCCCACTGTTCTGTTTTTACAAACATATACATTTCCAAGATGTCCCAAAGGAAAGGAAGAGACAAAGGTCCATTTGTTTCCTAACATCAGGTTAGTCCTCTGCATTCTCCATAACCAGATAATGGTTGAATTGACAGGCATTGTGGTATTGTGTTGCAGCTAAACAAGTATGAACAGCGTTGAAGAAGCAAACTTGACACACATGTATCTACTGCACCATATTTCAAATCACTGTCATTTAAATGGACTGGAATGAAGCACAATATTAATTCAGAACGTGGTTCTTTTTTCTTACAGTATCTCTAAGGAAATTAAAGACATATTCTACAAACAGAAACATAGCAAAGTGTTCCAGTGCTTTTTGCCTTGTTCCAACCAGAAACATTCAGATCTCTCCTCATCTTTAGTTTCACAGTCTTCATTTTCATAGCGTCTCTCTGGCTTATAGAAAAATGCCTCTATATTATACAATGCAACGGGATAGTAAAATAGCTCACATTCATCTTCTCATTCATTTGACAAACATGATATTTACTATCACAGATTATGGATAAAATCCTTCCTTGAAGGTCATCCAGTCCCTGGCTTCCCATTCCAACCCACGCTCCCCCAGTGTGGCACACAGAGCGCTGAATTCCAGTCCTCGGCAGCTTTCCGACTTTGCTTTTAACCTGCCTGGGCCGGCCGCTGCACAAAGCTGCTTGGGATGGCAGCTGCTCAAGGGGAGGAGAGGTATTAGAATAGATTTACAAGAATGTGAATGTCCTCGTCACTAATCTCTAGGGCCTTTTACACAACGAGAGTGTGCACACACACACACACAAACTGCTATTACAGTAAACACACCCACCTGTGCATGTACATACGCACACACATATACACACATACACTACGCATGCATTAACTTTGGCACTCAATACTCTCAGTGACAAGTCAAAACACATGCACACGTTTAAAATGACTCCACATGAAGTCAATGGTCCACTGTTGCCTTAACATCCTCTACTCATCAATATCCCTCCCTGGAACATGGGGGTTCTTTTTACTGCAAAGGAACACAAGCTCACATAACGTACTGGAGAAGTTTGCCATGCAACTCAGAAATAGCTGTCCACACAACACAATAAAAGCTTCTATGGGTTATATATTAGCTCACATTCACTGAGTACAGTACAGTGCTCGATTATCAGTTTGAAATGCCTTAGAGAGGAGCTGTGTTCAAACATGACTCAGTCAAAAGGATCTCTAGTTAAAGGAGTAAAAGACAGAATACAGAGTATAGAGTCCTCAGTCTCAAGTGGGTTCTCTGTAAAATCCTCTGGTTAGAATCACGTTGGAATGGGCATGAACTTGTGAGCCATGTACTAAAGCATGGAAAATCACAGCAAAACACATTGGGAAAACAAGAAGTTGACCCATTTACTAGATCTAGGTCTGTAAACAAAGGCAATACCCGTTGAGCCCTTTTTCCTCCTTGAGGGGTGTTTCTGAAGCAGCACAGAGAGCACGGAACCAGAACCACCTCTCAAGCCTCCGGAACCTTCGGAACCCAGTGTCATAACAACGTTACACATCCAACTCCTTTACGGTTCGAACATACGGTCCTCGCAGATCTCCAACGCCACCTTGGATGCTCCTCCCATGACTTCGACGTTGGTGTCGATCCAGGGAACAATGTTCCCGGGCATGTAGGAGGAGCAGTTGGCCATTCCCATGATGTCCACAGGCCGGAGGACCCGGTCCCACATGTTGAACTGGCTCAGCTCGCCAACGAAGGCCTGGGTGGCGTCGAAACGACCCCCCACCATGTCCTGTAGAGGGAGAGGGACTGTGTTTAAAATCCCATCAGTATACAGAAACGTCATAGCCTGGGTGATTCATTGTTTCTGCCTTCAACAAGAATTCAAAGACATCAACAATTTTGCCAAAACTGGAAGAGAAAGACAATTCAAATAAATTGTCTGATAGATGAGACAGATCTATTGCTCTGCTATTGGTTTCCTCTGTGCGTCTGTCATTTCCCTCTGCAATTGCAATTTTATCCGTGAAAGACACACTACATGCATTGTAGCTTTCCACATAGACTAGCACCACACGTGCTGAACAAAGTAGTCCACCCAATGTGACCCAACAGCTACGTAGTGTTACATTAATGGGTCCCTATGGGAACTATCTTAATAGCGTCAGTGTTCTGTACTACATGGCTGTAGAGATAGTAAGGTGCTGTCATGGAGATATCTGTTGGAGTGTCACACTAACAATGCTCCCATGGGTGCGCTGTCACTGGTTAAGGCAGGCAGAGAGGTGAGGTAATGATAAAGGAGTGTTGATAGCGTGACAAGAGCCTTGCCTCCCCCTTCTCCCCTGTTCATCTCTCCCTCTCCAGGGGAACACACACTCCCTCCCACTCTCCCTCTCCGGTGGGAGTAGATCAGAGCCTGGCTGAGCCTCACCTGTTCCTGTCCCAGGATGATCACCCCTCCAGGTTTAATTGGGTGCCAGGGGGCCAGGTTCTCCCCGGTGCCCAGCCTCTCCCCGTCCTGGTACGCCTCCCAGAAGCCGTCCCGCGTCGTCCAGGTGATGCATATGTGGTGCCAGCGGCCGTCGCTCACCGACAGGGGCAACTGGGCCACCTGGGTAGAAGGGTGAGATGGGCAGTACAACCTTAGATGGGATTCACTTTTAATTGTAAGCCGCTCTGGATAAGAGTGTCTGCTAAGTGACTCAAATGTAAATGTAGAATACTTATTGGGCAAAGAGGGTAAGAGGGGCAAGGAGGGTAATTCATGTTAGAGGGGCTATACTAACTGGGGCAAAAGGGGCAAGAGAACACCTGTGTTTATTCTGTTGAGCCTTTAGTCTTTGTGTGGTGAATCTTAATTTCCATTTACGTCCAATTTTTACTTAGTCATGCATGGATGTCTATGGGAAACTTTAAAAAACATTCACTCAAGTAAAGGATAGGATTCCCCTTAAGAGCTTATTGTAGACTTTACTATCAGGGAGAATATCCCAGGGCAGATAGGGCAATAGAGCTCAAGTTGAACCGTACAATCTGCCGTAAGAGGCCAGAGAGCACTAGTACTACATATCACTGGGGCAGATGGCACAATGAAGCTTTGACTGAGACACACAACACAGGACCAAATGGAGCAAGACAACACCAGCACTTTACAAATAGCTTATAAACAGTAAAGTGACACAGGGACAATATACTGTAGAAATCGCAGTCATATGGGATTGCACTTCGAAAACAAGAGCAGAAAGAAATAGCACAGGTTACGAAAGGTTACAACATTCAGCGCTTTACCCAGACTTTACAATGACATCATGGTCCACAGAGGATTCAGCATAGGGGAGAATGGCAGTGGAAGTCATTAGCTTTATATAGAGGTTCTATATGAGCCATAGAGACCATGAAATGCAGAGGCTACTGCCAACAATTTCCTGTCTCCTCTTAATCCCTCCCATGAGAAACTAGACGCTTGACCTCCAAAGGTGTTCCAGCATATCACATTTACACTAAAGTCAATCAGACAGAGCATTGATACTGTGGACCTAATTACTGCCCTCTAGTAATATCCCTGAGCCTTAGTCAACCTGAGGACGTTAGGTCTGATATCATACCCGGAGCCAGGAGTTTCTCCCTGACAGTGTGAGCTGGAAACAAACACAGGAACTGTTGTTTACATAGGGCCCGGCAGATTAAACAGTTGCAGAATGTCTTTTAGTCCACCTCAATATTTCAATAAACATTCTCTAATCAAAGCTCTGACAAAGGCTGTGAGGCCCAAACATTTGCAAAAAATAAACAACAAGTGATGAGGGAGTTTATTTTCTATGAACAATTATTCAACATTTCCTAGAATGCACCTGCAAGCAATCCGTAAAGGTGTGAGGGCATTTCATGTTTTAGATCCGACAGGTGCAGAAAGAAATTCAATAAAACCACCCCATCCGGGTATTGACTAAACCCAAACCAACCACTACATCAAAAGATGTTTTAACTTCACTCTTGTCCAATAGGCAGCCAACTGCTGCGAAAGTCTTGATAAAAGAAGTTCACTGTGGATATATTGTGGCATTAGGAAAGCTTTAAAGGACTGGTTCAATATTTTTTACCTAATCTGTATTTTGGATGTAAATGTTATCTTATAGAGGGTCCAGACACTTTTCTTTGTGATTTGACTGATTTTACTCAGTGATTTTACTTGGTTTTAAGAAACATGTGGCCCCCAGAATATAGACTTTATCAATGCTCGTTCTGCAATATGGGGGCTCCGGAAAAACAACGGCTCCAAAAATACCCAAACAAGTCCTTTTAGGAACGACAAACCTCTCACTATAGTGATGCCGGTCTTTAGATGTTATACACATTACATTATGCATTTCCAAACTTTATCCGCAAAGTTATATTCCATTTTATGCAACTCAAGTGGTTTCCAGCTGTGCTACACAGAGAAGTATGTTTCTCAAAGACAAGTGAAATTGCTAAAGTATCTGGATCCTTCTGAAGTCGTCATTTACATCCAAAATAGAGATACTGTTCTATAATAGTGAACAAATCCTTTCACTCTTTGCAGAAGACAAAAGAGTGAGATGCAACAGGAATGTTGAATGGATTTGATCCAGGGAAGATATTCTCTCTATTTTTAATGAATCTCATTTTGGAGCACTAGAGCATTTGCACCAGATGAATGGTGTACCATTGACAAAAGAACATGGTGTAACATTGTCACCATGCAGACCTGGGTCATGTTAGTTTTAAAACATGTTGAAATGAAAATTAGTGTTATATTCATGGTTTCATCTTCTCTCACACATACACTCTCTGACCCTCTCTTTCCTCCTCTCTCACACTCACTAACACTTTCATTGGTTCCTTGGTTCTCTGGTGCTGCATTGGTTCCTCTATTATCTGGTGCTGTATTGGTTCCTCTATTCTCTGGTGCTGTATTGGGTCCTCTATTCTCTGGTGCTGTATTGGTTCCTCTGTTCTCTGGTGCTGTATTGGGTCCTCTGTTCTCTGGTGCTGTATTGGTTCCTTTGTTCTCTGGTGCTGTATTGGTTCCTCTGTTCTCTGGTGCTGTATTGGTTCTTCTGTTCTCAGGTGCTGTATTGGTTACTCTATTCTCTGGTGCTGTATTGGTTCCTCTGTTCTCTGGTGCTGTATTGGGTCCTCTGTTCTCTGGTGCTGTATTGGTTCCTTTGTTCTCTGGTGCTGTATTGGTTCCTCTGTTCTCTGGTGCTGTATTGGTTCCTATATTCTCTGGTGCTGTATTGGTTGTTTACATACTCATCTCACATGTATATACTGTACTCGATACCATCTACTGCATCTTGCCTATGCCGCCCTGTACCATCACTCATTCATATATCTTTATGTACATATTCTTTATCCCTTTACACGTATGTGTATAAGGTAGTAGTTTTGGAATTGTTAGCTAGATTACTCGTTGGTTATTACTGCATTGTCGGAACTAGAAGCACAAGCATTTCGCTACACTCGCATTAACATCTGCTAACCATGTATATGTGACAAATAAAATTTGATTTGATTTGATTTGGTTCCTCTATTCTCTGGTGCTGTATTGGGTCCTCTGTTCTCTGGTGCTGAATTGGGTCTTCTATTCTCTAGTGCTGTATTGGGTCCTCTATTATCTGGTGCTGTATTGGTTCCTCTATTCTCTGGTGCTGTATTGGTTCCTCTATTCTCTAGTGCTGTATTGGGTCCTCTATTCTCTAGTGCTGTATTGGGTCCTCTATTATCTGGTGCTGTATTGGTTCCCCTATTCTCTAGTGCTGTATTGGTTACTCTATTCTCTGGTGCTGTATTGGGTGCTCTGTTCTCTGGTGCTGTATTGGTTCCTCTATTCTCTGGTGCTGTATTGGGTCCTCTATTCTCTGGTGCTGTATTGGGTCCTCTATTCTCTGGAGCTGTATTGGGTCCTCTATTCTCTGGTGCTGTATTGGGTCCTCTATTCTCTGGTGCTGTATTGGGTCCTCTATTCTCTGGTGCTGTATTGGGTCCTCTATTCTCTGGTGCTGTATTGGTTCCTCTATTCTCTGGTGCTGTATTGGTTCCTCTATTCTCTGGTGCTGTATTGGTTCCTCTATTCTCTGGTGCTGTATTGGTTCCTCTGTTCTCTGGTGCTGTTTTGTATCCTCTATTCTCTGGTGCCTATCTTCCTGTATACTCTGCTCCTGCTCCCCCCTCCCCCATCTCCCCCTCCCTTCTCTCTCTCTCTCTCTCTCTCTCTCTCTCTCTCTCTCTCTCTCTTCCTTTCTAGTGTTTGTCTGACATACACATGTATAATGCATGGTGAAACCAGAACTGTGGGGAAAACTGGCTCTGCCAATAAACCAGATGCCCAACACAAACCCAAATCCAACCCCACAACCGAATAAACCCACCCTACTTCACTTCAGCCAAACTCTATTCCCTCTGAGCCCCTAGGTTCAGTTATCCAGCAGTAACGCACAGAAAAAATAACTATCAGTGTTGTTTATTCAAACACCACGATTGCCATGGTTGTATTCCTTTGAAGACAGAAACCGATGAAATATTAATTGTAGCTTCTTTTTGAGCACATTGGAAATGGTCTTCCTTCAAAAAGCATTGCTTAACAAGGGGGGGAAGTGTCTGATTCTCTGTATTAAATGTAAATATTGAAGCGACCTAAAGCCAACCTAGGACCCTCGACAAGAGGTGTGGGCCTCTTAGTGTAACGGCCATGGTGTTGTGTTGATAGTCGCTGGACCCAGGTTCAAGCACCTGTTGGGTCTACCCCTGACAACAGACTGGAAGGACTACAGCATGACTCCATTTCAGATCCCTTTCTGTGCTGGCTTGATCCTTCTGTGTCTATTCAATCGTCACGGTTTGTTTTTGGAATAGAAAATGCACAATGATTCATGCTCAACTGTAACCAAGTTCTTTAGAGTAAATGAGTCTTTCGTCGCCATAGCCCAGGAGTTGTTTTGTAATCAATAAAAGACTGGGCCTTACTTTGTCGTTGACCAACAGCTCTATGGGGTTGTTGCCCCACTCGATGAGCACGATCTCATTGGCCTGTCCTGGCACCCCGTAGGAGAAGGGGGTTCCTATACCAGGGCTGGCGCTGGACTTCAGCCACATACACACTGTGAAGGCATACATCTCAGGGAGACTCTTCTTGATGCGTCCGTATAGGTAGTTGGTGCGCAGGGGGAGAGACACCTTGAAATCCTCTGGGGACTTAAATGCGTTGTTACCTGAAGACAAACAGAGATGTGAAAATGATTAGATAATGATTAGATAGAGGTAGTATCCATCACTTTCATCGGTCATGACCTGCACTGTTCACATACACCACCGTGTCTGAGTCTGCCCACATAGGGGTTCGTATTGAACCGGCTGTAAGGGTTCGATGTTGGACTGTCGTAAATTGGCTGTCAGGGTTCGATGTTGGTGATGGTCATGGTGATGATGACAGCGGCGGTCGGTGCCGTTTAAGATGAGGGAGGACAATTATTTGTTTTATTATTTATTTATGTTACAGAATATTAGATGGCTGTCATTCATATTCCATTCACCCAGTTCAATGTAACACCCATAGGTTTAAGCTACTAAATTATGCTCAAATTTTCCCTGTACTACACACAGCCATCATGACGTTGCTACAATCTCGCCTATGAATTAAAGTTTACAACATACAGTAGGTGCACACAGGTTGAGAGAAAGATTTGAGTTGACAGACAGTGACACATTCAATACAGCCTTGCACAATCTTGCCTGTATCTAACTGATCTAGGGTGTAATCATTAGTCTAACAGTTGCAACACATCATCTGTCTATGATCAGGTGAAAAATATCTTTCCAAGCCAAACATTCATATCATAACCACTGCACACAGACTACTTCGTTGTCACCATATTAGCTAATGTAACGTCAGAGTCAATATAGCTAATGTAAATAACGCATTAGTAAACCTGCTACATTCATGCAGTACAGTGGACAGTTAGTAAGCAGGTTAGCAGTTACACTGGTGGGCCAGGGTCGCAAAAAATGAGTAAAACCAAAAGGTTACCTTGACTTGGAATAGTTCCAGTGTTGGATAGTCATAGCCAACTAGCTAACATACTGTAGCATCCCTCTGAGTCAGGTGTTTTTTTATTTTACCTTTATTTAACTAGGCAATTTTCAATGATGGCCTAAGAACAGTGGGTTAACTGCCTGTTCAAGGGCAGAATGACAGATTTGTACCTTGTCAGCTTGGGGATTTGAACTTGCAACCTTCCGGTTACTAGTCCAACGCTCTAACCACTAGGCTACCCTGCCACCCCATTTGAGAAGGCTAAACTAGCTAGCTGCATTTGCAAGTATAAAAAAATGATGAAATATAGCTATTTCTTTCTCTCTCTCTGTCTCTCTCGCTCCTCCTTCATTTTTTAAGAAATGAATTAGCCTAGGTAAAAAAAATGTGTCACCCATACGTAAAATGTATACACGCATGACCGTAAGTCGCTTTGGACAAAAGCAGCTGCTAAATGGCATACATTACGATGAGGATTGAACATTAATACACATGTGGATGGGCACTGGTTAGTGGAAGTATAGCAGCCTGTATTGTTTTCAGTCTTAATTGAAACATTGAGGAGGTGTCAGTAAGACAGCATATTGTATACACATCTGTTACAATGAGAGTGAGAGAGAATCAGAGACAGTCTGTCTTTCTGGAAGCAGTGAGAAGAGAGTGAGAGCCAAAGAGAGAGAGAAACACAGAGAAGAAAGCAAAAAATAATGAATTAGAAGGAGAGAGGGGCAGAATCAAAATGAGAAGACTCGGGTGCATGGAGAGAGCCTGATCAATGACAGACATCAGACGGTCTCTGCCTCCCCACCCAAATCTCAGCATAAGTCTCTGCTGCTATAGTAACAGCTATTGGGGATCCCAAATAAATGAAATAATGTATGTGTGTTGTAGTATCCAAAATAAGGAGGAAGAGGCAGTCACAGTCAGAATGTGAGTGGTTGGGTCTGTAGTCAAAGGAGGATCGAGAGGGATGATGAGGTTCCTGAATTTCTCTCCAGCTTTTTTCTGATCTCCAACAGAGAGAGAAAATAAGCAAGGAGAGGCAGAGAGAGAGATAGAGAGAGAGAGAATGGATGTGAGAATCAAAGAAAGAGAAACAGCAAGATAAGGCCACAGAGAGAGGATGCAGTGGGAGGTGAGTTTTTGGGGACCTGCAAAAATAGAGTGAGAAAGGGAGTGAGGGTGGGAACGAGGGGAGTGAGGGGGAATAAACCCCCTACTCTCCAGCTCTGTGATCCCCTCTAGCCTGGGTAAATAAAGCTGTAGAGTGAGAAAGAGTAAAAGAGCAAGATAGAATGAGGAAAAACAGAGGGTGAGAATGACAACTACAGCTTCCCTTACTTCTCTCCAGCTCTGTGATCCTCTGGCCTGGGTAAATAAAGATGGAGACTGAGAAAGAGTGAGGATAAGAAATAGTAAGATTGAGGGAAGGTCAGTGAGAACATATCCCTTACTTCTCTCCAGCTCTGTGATCCTCTCCAGCAGTGAGGTGAGGGTGCTCTCGGTACGCTGACGGTGGGCAGCCGTCTCGTTGTACAGCTGGCTCTTCTCTTCCTCCAGCTCGGCCACCTTCCTCAGAAGCTGGCCCTCTAGGGCCCCCAAACGGTGCTTCAGCAGCTCCCGCAGCTCCGCCGGTAGGGGCCCCACTGCATTCCCACCCGCACCTGCTGCTGCTGCTGACGTGTTGGCACGCAACTGCTGCTGCTGTGGTTGAGGGAGGAGAGAGAGAGAGTTAATCCCCTATCCAGACGTTCTGTCGTTCAGTCACAGGTTGTGTTCTGCTGTGTTCAGAGTGGAGGTAGGATCAAGGAACAGGGACAATATACTGTATATGTTGGGGAGGTCCTATCAGGGACCCGTTGAAGTAATAATTAAGTGCATCACCCCAAACACAAAAACAAACACACACAAGCACACTTTTGAAAATGATTCATTTGAATTCGACCTGCTTATTTATGAGGGGTCTAACCCCAGAGGATGAAATTTGCCTTTGATTTTTTTGTCATGTATTAAGCATATATGTGGAGAGAGAGAGGAAGAGAGCCAGAAGGAAAGAGAGAGAAATATATATATACAGTTGAAGTCAGAAGCTTACATACACTTTGGTTGGAGTTGTTAAAACTCGATTTTCAACCACTCCACAAATTTCTTGTTCACAAACTATAGTTTTGTCAAGTCAGTTAGGACATCTACTTTGTGCATGACACAATTGTTTACAGACAGATTATTTCACTTATTCCACTGTATCACAATTCCAGTGGGTCAGAGTTTTACATACACTAAGTTGACTGTGCCTTTAATCAGCTTGGAACATTCAATTAACTATGTCATGGCTTTAGAAGCTTCCGATAGGCTAATTGACATCATTTGAGTCAATTGAGGTTTACCTGTGGATGTATTTCAAGGCCTACCTTCAAACTCAGTGCCTCTTTGCTTGACATCATGGGAAAATCAAAACAAATCAGCCAAGACCTCATAAAAAAAAATAGAGACCTCCACAAGTCTGGTTCATCCTTGGGAGCAATTTCCAAATGCCTGAAGGTACCACGTTCATCTGTACAAACAATAGTGTGCAATTATAAACACAATGGGATCACGCAGCCGTCATACCGCTCAGGAAGGAGATGCGTTCTGTCTCCTAGAGATGAATGTACTTTGGTGCGAAACGTGCAAATTAATCACAGAACAACAGCAAAGGACCTTGTGAAGATGCTGGAGGAAACAGGTACAAAGTATCTATATCCACAGTAAAACCAGTCCTATAAAGGCCTCTCGGCAAGGAAGAAGCCACTGCTCTGAAACCGCCACAAAAAAAGCCAGACTACGGTTTGCAACTGCACATGGGGACAAAGATCGTACTTGTTGGAGAAATGTCCTCTGGTCTGATGAAACAAAAATAGAACTGTTTGGCCATAATGACCATTGTTATATTTGGAGGAAAAAGGGGGAGGCTTGCAAGCCAAAGAACACCATCCCAACCATGAAGCACGGGGGTGGCAGCATCATGCTGTGGGGGTGCTTTTCTGCAGGAGGGACTGGTGCACTTCACAAAATAGATGGCATCATGAGGAAAGACAATGATGTGGATATATTGAAGCAACATCTCAAGACATGAGTCAGGAAGTTAAAGCTTGGTCGCAAATGGGTCTTCCAAATGGCCAATGACCCCGAGCATACTTCCAAAGTTGTGGCAAAATGGCTTAAGGACAACAAAGTCAAGGTATTGGCGTGGCCATCACAAAGCCCTGACCTCAATACTATAGAATATTTGTGGGCAGAACTGAAAAGGTGTGTGCAAGCAAGGAGGCCTACAAGTTACACCAGCTCTGTCAGAAGGAATGGGACAAAATTCACCCAACTTATTGTGGGAAGCTTTTGAAAGGCTACCCAAAACGTTTAAAGGCAATTGCTACCAAATACTAATTGAGTGTATGTAAACTTCCTACCCACTGGGAATGTGATGAAAGAAATAAAAGCTCAAATAAATAATTCTCTATTATTATTCTGACATTTCACATTCTTAAAAAAAAGAGGTGATCCTAACTGACCTAGGAGAGGGGATTTTTACTAGGATTAAATGTCAGGAATTGTGAAAAACTGAGTTTAAATGTATTTGGCTACGGTGAATGTAAACATCCGACTTCAACTGTATATATATACATGTATATATATATTCAGTTAAAACAATTACATTAAAGCGCAATAGGAAATAAATAGGTTTATACATCTCTCTCTCGCTCTCTCTCTCTATATATACATATATATTCAGTTAAAACAATTACATTAAAGCGCAATAGGAAATAAATAGGTTTATACATCTCTCTCTCTCTCTATATATATATATATATACATATATATTCAGTTAAAACAATTACATTAAAGCGCAATAGGAAATAAATAGGTTTATACATTCAGTTCAATTCATTCTCTCTCTCTCTCAGTTAAAACAATATATATTCAGTTAAAACAATTACTCAATAGGAAATAAATAGGTTTATATATATATATATATATATATATATATATATATATTCAGTTAAAACAATTACATTAAAGAGCAATAGGAAATAAATAGGTTATACATCTCTCTCTCTCTCACTCTCTCTCTCTCTCTAAATATATATATATTCAGTTAAAACAATTACATTAAAGTGCAATAGGAAATAAATAGGTTTATACATCTCTCTCCCTCTCTCTCTCTCTCTCTCTATATATATATATATATATATATAGAGAGAAAGAGAGAGAGAAATGTAAACCTATTTATTTCCTATTGCACTTTAATGTAATTGTTTTATCAGTTTTATTCCACTCTGTGCAATCATGTATTATATCTACTAACGACATAAAGGATTGGTGCTTATAGATAAAGGCTACATCAGCCTCAAACGGATTGCACAGTTACAATAACATACATGACCTCAATATTATCAGAGAGATACGGCTGAGTCTCAAATAGTACCCTTTTCCTTGTAGTGCACTTTAAAGGTAACAGGGTGCCATTTGGGATGCAAACAGAGATACGATCATCATGAAGCCACGTGAAACCAGCACACTCATTCCCTGGCACCAGAAAAAAATGCTATCTGTGTGATTGTGATTATGCCCGTGGCTGCCACTCCCACATGACTTTGATTGTGACGACAAGATAATAGATTCATGAGATGAATCACTTTAACTAAGCAAGCTGTGGGCATCATAGAATTAGAATGGGATTATATGGTGGGCATACCCGCAATATGCCTTTTTTTCTCGGTCTGTTTGCTGCATAGATAGGACCTCATCCATGATACAGTGGATACAAAGCCAGGGGAAATGTTTGTATGATTTGTGACATAAATTGCAAAAGCAGTTGGAAAAATGACAAGACTGCGTGTGGTGCCACATAGAAAAATGAATATGAATGATTGAAAATGCACATCTCTGCTCGACTTCTCCACGGATGGTGCCTGACACTTTTGACACCAATTTATGTGTGCTGATTGTCTATTCATATCAGCTGCGTTGATTCATCAAGGATAAGCAGCATGCTTCTGACATACTACACTACATTACCCTTTGAGGTTAAGGAAGAGTAAGCGGGGAGAGTCTTATCGTGCAGGCTACATTCAGTATCAGACATGTCTGATGTGGTGGGTGCTACACATGTGTGGTGAAAAGGTAAAGGGGCTGAGTGACCTCCATACACAATGTCAGAGTGAAATGAAAAGCATGATCATTATAATTTACTGGAGCTATATCCACAAACATCCATATTCATATAGGGGTATATTCATATATTAACCTCCATACAAAAATGCTACAGTGTATAATAATAAAAAATACATTTGACCTGAATGATATAATTTACTGTAGCCACCACAGCCTCGTTATCTCACCTCCAGATTCTCCAAGCGACCCTTGAGCCCCTGCATGGTCTTTCCCAGCTGGTCTATAGTTTCTGTGGGGTCCCTGGGAAGGTCTCCCATTGTGTTCTTACTGTAGTCCTTCCGCCTGGAGCTCTGGCCCCTGGACCTGCTCGCAGAGTCCTCCGCGGCCGCCTCGCAGCGGGCCAGTTTGGAGTTCAGCTCCTTGATAGTGCCCTGCTGACTCACGATAGTCTCCTTCTGTTGGAGGATGTTCTCCCGGAGTTGGAGGATGGTGTTCCGTAGCTCGTCCTCCACGGGGCTGGTGCTCTGCACGCGGTTACCGTTGGGGTCGAACGAGCAGCTAGGGTCGGCGCCCGCCGGGATGGCGGAGCAGAAGAAGCGGCTACCTGTCGCATCCTGAGCGCGCACCGTGCGTCCACTCACTAGGTATAAAAGTCCAACTAAGAAAGCCAGCATGCCGGATACGAGCACAGATTTCTTGTAAATTTGGAAAACTCCTCCTCGCGAAATGAACGTTCTTAGTTGAGTCACATCGATAGGTTAAATAGCCTGGGATAAACTCTTGTCTTCAACACCAAAACGCACAATAACATAAATCAGATGGTAGACATAGTTCTGGACTTCGGAACTGACACGAGATCATTTACTGAAGTCAACAGAACTTCAAAACCATTTAGATTAATTGTTTGAGAGCTGCAATCAAATACTATCATAAGCCATCCAACCGCATAATGATAAATGCCCTAGTCGCAAATGACATAAAGCAATCCGTTTTCCCTCTCCAAACCTAAATAAAGTAATATCAAGGCAATTCTAATTTTTCCGAAAGAAAGTTACTATCCTGGTAAAAGGTGTAGAAGTGATTCTGGTCACGAAGTTGTTGCAGGTTGTTGGTGCTCGGAAAGGTTTCTCTCCACACAGTCCATGGTGCTGAAAAGACAGCGACCTAGCTTCAACAGATTAATATGGGGCGCGCGCGCGGACCGGGGCGCTCCCGCTCATCATCATCTGTTCATGCTCGCTGAGATTCGGACCACGTCATCATCAGATCCCAGCACAGACGAGTCATGCTTTGCCTTGTGAGATCTGTTCGATCTGTTTGTGAAAAGAGTGCGCGGAGCTTCATAAGTGAACACCATCCCGTGCATGCCAAAGTGTCTTTGGATGAGGTCTCTAATATCGTGAGTGCAATGTGAGAGCCTTTTTCTAGCCTAAAGTAGTCAACAGTGAGTTCGGTTTGGAAATTAAATTAAGGTTTCTTGTCAGTCCATAGCCTCGTACAGCACACATGTATTTTCTAACGGTGTACTAATGCAGTGAATATGAATGTATAATATAATTGAGGTTCAGTACTCAGGGAGACTTCTTTCCCCCACTTGAATGGCATGGTCAGACAGTGAGTAGGCTATAGGTTGTAGTGATGAGTCCAGGAGGGCTAGCTATATGTAGACCTAATGTGTCAAATGTCACTATTTTTCAGCTGGAGTATGTAGTTAGAGCTGCCAGGTACCAGCATAGCCCCTGGAAGTAGAGGTGCTGAGGGTGCTACAGCAAATTGACAAGAAAACATTCATAAACCTCCAAACTACTTCCTGCAGCTATGTGTGCCAGTCTGTGATCAATTTAACTAGAGTCTGTACTTATCTTCCACACAGGTGTGGTTCATGAGTTAATTAAACAATTATCATCCTGTCTCAGTCACCAGATCTCAACTCAATTGAACACATATGGGAGATTCTGGACTGGTGCCTGAGACAGCATTTTCCACCACCATCAACAAAACATGAAATTATGGAATTGCACGTAGAAAAATGGTGTCTCATCCCTCCAATAGAGTTCTAGACATCCCATGGCTGAACATGATTGGCGAGCTCATGAGCAGAGAAGAGTGAAACGGAGAACATTTCCTTACGTCAGATAGAGCAACGATTCCTCCTGCACGGATCTGTCTCGTATCTCGCAAAGACTCATGGGATTGATCAAAAGTAGTTGGGCTACAATGTGCTTTCTAACACTCAACAATTTGACCTAGGTGACATCCCCTAATGAACCCCATCTCATCCTCAAAACAGGTTGAGTTCAACTAAACTAGAGCAGTTCATCTGTTAATAATGTTGATGTGTTTTTGGCGAGGAAGTCTTAGTCGCAACGTTTTACATCTAGCTAAAGGGTTTTGTGTATCAAGAATCAGTATTTCTGAAGTTTGGTAATATGCACGAAAGGTAGCTTAAATTTTTCCAACATTAGCTTGCTAGCTGATCCAGTCACACTAGCTGAGCCAGTCACACTGAGCCAGTCACACTGCCTAGTGCTGCACGCAAAATGCTGAATGCTTCCACCAATCAGTTGAGGGATGAGCTTCGGGTAGAAGTGATGTCATCTGACATAAGACAAAGGAAAGGCAACACCGACAGGATCAGCAGGGGATTGGCTGCCACTGTGACTCTGTGACAACCTTATCCAGATGAGGTAAAGAACATTATCTGCTCTCTCTCTTCCTCTTTATCTCTCTCTCTCTCCACCTACCTTCTCTCTGCAGTCTTTTTCTCTCTCTCCCTCTATCTGATCTCTCTGTCTGTCTCTCTGTCTCTCCTTCTCTGTACCTGACCCCCCTCTTTCACTCTATCTTTCACTCTATCTTTCTGGAAGTGAAGTGGAGAGGAAGTTCAGCAACTCTTGGAGGACATTCTGAATGGACCACTGAGACAGAGATGGGTTGACAATGTCATCTTTGTCTCTCTTCTAAAGTATCTCCTTGATATTAAGTGGTGGCGGTAAAACCTTTTTCCCAGAAAGCTTCATTCATTATGTAATCCCATCTTGGATGTTTTTTCTCTCTTTGAAACAACTAGATCATTTTTCTTTTGTTTTGTAAAACCCTAAAACCTGGATTTCACATGAACTTTGACAATTCAGTAATGCATATTTTTCCTATGGAATTGACTCAAGTAAGTTTGTTTCAGAACTATTCTGATAAACTGTACTTTTTTTTTGGTGTCTCAAATGACCAACAGGGAGGATACAACTCTGTTTTGAGGTCATACTCACACCAGATGACAGTCTGCTACAAAGTGTCCAATCAGCAAAGAGCAGTGCACATTTTCTGTGTTGCAACAATCACCCCCTACTACTTCCTGTTGCTCACTACCTGTTGGTCAATGGTCATGACAGAGAACTAGTGACAGTAGCAGATCTGTGACTGTCTCTGGTCCAGCTGAGCTGTTATCAACAGATAGTGACAGGTCTCTCTCATCAACCCTCTGACACACATATGCATGCAAACATATGCACGCAAACATATGCACGCAAACAAATGCACGCAAACATATGCATGCAAACATATGCATGCAAACATATGCACGCAAACAAATGCACGCAAACAAATGCACGCCCGCAAACCTGGCTGAAAGCACTGGACTGGCAAGCACACACATGAACGCAGGGAAGCACACACAAATGGATGCATACACACCTATATAAAAGTCTTCACAACTTTGATTATATGTTGTTGGGTTCTGAGAATCTGAAAATATACTTATTCATGTCATTGATGGAGTGCTGAGGTTTAGAGGGTCTACACCAGAAGTGAATGGTTATAGGAGGAAGGTATATATAACTATAATTCCACTATAATTGAGAATTTCAATAAGCATTTCTCTATGGCTGGCCATGCTTTCCACATGGCTACCCCTACCCCGGTCAACTGCCCGGCACCCTCCACAGCAACCCGCCAAAGCCCCCACCATTTCTCCTTTACCCAAATCCAGATAGCTGATGTTCTGAAAGAGCTGCAAAATCTGGACCCCTACAAATCAGCCGGGCTAGCCAATCTGGACCCTCTCTTTCTAAAATGATCTGCCAAAATTGTTGCAACCCCTATTACTAGCCTGTTCAACCTCTCTTTCGTATCATCTGAGATTCCCAAAGATTGGAAAGCTGCCGCGGTCATCCCACTCTTCAAAGGGGGTGACACTCTAGACCCAAACTACTACAGACCTATATCTATCCTATCCTGTCTTTCTAAGGTCATCGAAAGCCAAGTTAACAGATTACTGACCATTTCGAATCCCACCATACCTTCTCCACTATGCAATCTGGTTTCAGAGCTGGTCATGGGTGCACCTCAGCCACGCTCAAGGTTCTAAACGACATCATAACCGCTATCGATAAGAGACATTATTGTGCAGCCGTATTCATCGACCTGGCCAAGGCTTTCGACTCTGTTAATCACAACATTCTTATTGTCAGACTCGGCTGCCTTGGTTTCTCAAATGTTTGCCTCGCCTGGTTTACCAACTACTTCTCTGATAGAGTTCAGTGTGTCAAATCAGAGGGCCTGTTGTCTGGACCTCTGACAGTCTCTATGGGTGTGCCACAGGGTTCAATTCTCGGGCCGACTCTCTTTTCTGTATACATCAATGATGTTGCTGTTGCTGCGGGTGATTCTCTGATCCACCTCTACGCAGACAACACCATTCTGTATACTTCTGGCCCCTCCTTGGACACTGTGTTTAACTAACCTCCAGACGAGCTTCAATGCCATACAACTCTCCTTCCGTGGCCTCCAACTGCTCTTAAACGCAAGTAAAACTAAATGCATGCTCTTCAATCGATCACTGCCCGCACCTGCTCGCCCGTCCAGCATCTCTACTTTGGACGGCTCTGACTTAGAATACGTGGACAACTACAAATACCTGGGTGTCTGGACTGTAAACTCTCCTTTCAGACTCACGTTAAGCATCTCCAATCCAAAATTAAATCTAGAATCGGCTTCCTATATCGCAACAAAGCATCCTTCACTCATGCTGCCAAACATACCCTCGTAAAACTGACCATCCTACCGATCCTCAACTTCGGTGATGTCATCTATAAAATAGCCTCCAACAGTCTACTCAACAAACTGGGTGCAGTCTATCACAGTGCCATCCGTTTTGTCACCAAAGCCCCATACACTACCCACCATTGCGACCTGTACGCTCTCGTTGGTTGGCCCTCGCTTCATACTCGTCGCCAAACCCATTGGCTACAGGTTATCTACAAGTCTCTGCTAAGTATAGCCCCGCCTTATCTCAGCTCACTGGTCACCATAGCAGCACCCACTCGAAGCACTCGCTCCAGCAGGTATATCTCACTGGTCACTCCCAAAGCCAATTCCTCCTTTGGTCGTTTTTCCTTCCAGTTCTCTGCTGCCCATGACTGGAACGAATTGCAAAAATCTCTGAAGTTGGAGACTCACATCTCCCTCACTAGCTTTAAGCACCAGCTGTCAGAGCAGCTTACAGATCACTGCACCTGTACATAGCCCATCTGTAAACAGCCATCTATCTACCTACCTCATTCCCATACTGGTATTTATTTATTTTGCTCCTTTGAACCCCAGTATCTCTACCTGCACATTCATCTTCTGCACATCTACCATTCCAGTGTTTAATTGCTATATTGTAATTACTTTGCCGCCATGGCCTATTTATTTCCTTAACTTACCTCATTTGCACTCACTGTATATAGACTTTTTGTTTTCTTTTGTTCTACTGTATTTTTGACTATGTTTTCTTTATTCTATGTAACTCTGTGTTGTTGTATGTGTCAAATTGCTATGCTTTATCTTGGCCAGGTCACAGTTGCAAATGAGAACTTGTTCTCAACTAGCCTACCTGGTTAAATAAAGGTGAAATAAATAAATAAAAATAAATATAGTGTGTGCAATTAAGCTTGGAATGTGTTGAGTGCAGGGAAGCGATTGCATGCGGCATGCATTGATAAGGGGAGAGAGCCATGGATTAGTGATTGAGGGGGGTTGAGGTCAGGTCATCTGAAGGGAGAAATAAAAGTGTATGGCCCGTATCACTAGTGTCCTGCCTAGCTGTAAAGGACAATGTTTGTACAGATGTGTAGGAGGAGACTCAGCCAATGAGGAAGGGTTAAATATCAGTGCTTGTGTGAAAAGGTTTTTGTCTAATGCAGCTGTATTGATCCTCTTGTTAAGCTTTCATAATGTCCGTTGTGTTTTTACTCTGAGAATTAGAATCTAACAACGTGAATGAATAATCTATTTTTGATATCAAGCTTTCACTTTCTCAGAAACAACAACAGGATTAATGTGAAAACAACATGACAGAACACACACCTCCCTCACACACCGCCCAGCAGTGGGAAACTAACCGAATACAGATTAAAGCACAAGTTGCTCTTTTACATAAACTACAGAGGGGACCTGATGACACAAACACACCAGGTTTGGTAATTACTTGAGCACGTGTGCATCAGTCATGGCATTTTTATACTGCCATCACATTGGTTGTACTGTAGTTAGTAGGACAGCTGCACTGAGAGAGAGATTTATTTTTCAAACTGCTGCAGTGGTCTTTGATGTTGAATATGGCATGGAACCGAGGCAGCAGCAGCGATACCGTTAACGCTACCTTTCCGAATGCCAGGGAAAAATAACACCATATCCCTGTTTACTGAGAAGACTGGAGAAGTATCAAGGGTGTCGTGTGTATACAGCGTTCACCTTCAAAGATCAGTCTGGACGTTGCATGCTTTCAGAGTTCAGAAAGGAAACACCACGTGCACAATTAACCATTTATTCGGAAAGATTACATTAGTCTTGTAGTTAGACTGCTCCTTCAGGGTAGCTTACTGACAGAGTGAAGCATCATATAAAGATGATAAAATAACTACAGGCATTGAGCACGATATGCTATACCAAATCCCCAGGAAGAAACCCAGAACCTAGACAGGTGGGGGCTGGGGTGGTGGTGGGATATCAGAAAACAGCAAGCATAGCGAGTAACAGCTCGTTACTGCAGCAATGGCAAAGGCAGCAAGAGACACCAGCGCATGCGTGTGCTTGACATCCGGCATGGAGGAAGCAGGTGTAATCTGGGCAACTTTAATACACCCCATGTACTGTAAGTAAGAGTGGGAATCCAACTGATGCAATATCAGCTGATGAGTCCAGCAGACACCACCACACTCGACTTTCCCATCTGAACTGGCTCCTTTTATTACAGGCAAAAAATCATGTTTTTATTGAATATCCAAAACATACAAGAAACTTGCAGTGAAGCCGCTCAAGAACCACACCATACCAGTCATCCAACAGACTCCCATTCAGAGAGACACACAGAAGTATCCAGGATCAATGCCCTGCTCAAGGGCACATCGACAGATCTCCCACAAGGCTAAAAACAGGGACACGAACCGTCCAAGATCCCCCAATAATTCCCCAAAAGCTGCCCCCCCAACCATCCGAGACCCCTCCCACAGTCCCCCCCAAGAAAAAAAAGAAAAAAATAATTATTATTCCATTCCCCACCCCCAAGAACCCCCCCCCCAATGCACCGACAACCAAGAACATTAACTGAAGAGAGAAAAGAAAAAGACAAAGGAAAACAGAAAACAATAATGCAAAAAAACAAAGGACATCAAGTACAACTGAAGTAATAACAGCAAGGCCAACTGTATATGTTTGAGGGCGTATCTGGTACTATTTACGTGTGTGTGTGTCCGTCTATGTGTGTATTTCAATGAGGGTGTGTGTATATGCATGTGTACAAACAAACACCTGCCTCAGGCAAACCAGCATTAACTGTAAAAACACTGCCCCTCAGTGTCATTCCAACTTACTTTTTATTATGTTTTATTTTGACTTTATTTTTTATACTTTTATCTTTGACCATCATTCTATCTCCCGCCCAGCAACTCCACTCCCACTTGTCTCCAATTCCACATCCCAACCCTCAGCTTCCCTCAGCCTATCCCACCTATCTCTGCTGGCCACCCACTTCGGGTTTCTATGCAACATATATCTTTAATGTACAATTTCAATCTATCTAATCGAATAGAATCCACAGATTGCGAGTTGAAGATAAATACTTTTACTAAGAATATTAGTATATTAGTAAATGACTCTCCAGATCTCCTAACAGTACTATTTCTATGGTTGATTTTAGATCAACAATGGATGAGCTTTTCTTAGTAATCTACTTGAGAACCATTTAGGGTTCAAATAAAACTTTTGAATAAGTGAAGCTTTTAGAGAGAGGTTTAGTGCTTTCAAATGTAATAATCTCAACCCACCCAATTTCTATTCAATATATAGATAGGCACACTTTATTCTGTCTGGTTTAGCGTCCCAGATAAAGCAAAATATTGTTTGCTCATATGATTCGAAAAATGAATCGTCAGGAGTATGCAGACATTGTTAAGAATAAAACTAGGAAGGACCTCGGCTTTACTCTGGACCCTGATCTCTCTTTTGACAAACATATCTGGACTGTTTTAAGGAACATTTTTTTCCATCTACATAACATTGCAAAAATCAGAAAATGTCTGTCTGAAAATGATGCAGAAAAATGAATCCATGCTTTTGTCACTTCTAGGTTAGACTACTGCAATGCTCTACTTTCCGGCTACCCGGATAAAGCACTAAATAAACTTCAGGGCTAAAAATTGGACCATATTACTCCAGTGCTAGCCTCTCCACACTGGCTTCCTGTTAAGGCAAGGGCTGATTTCAAGGTTTTACTGCTAACCTACAAAGCATTACATGGGCTTGCTCCTACCTATCTTTCCGATTTAGTCCTGCCGTACATACCTACACGTACACTACGGTTACAAGACGCAGGCCTCCTAACTGTCCCTAGAATTTCGAAGCAAACAGCTGGAGGCAGGGCTTTCTCCTATAGAGCTCCATTTTTATGGAACGGTCTGCCTACCCATGTGAGAGACACAAACTCGGTCTCAACCTTTAAGTCTTTACTGAAGACTAATCTCTTCAGTAGGTCCTATGATTGAGTGTCGTCTGGCCCAGGAGTGTGAAGGTGAACGGAAAGGCACTGGAGCAATGAACCGCCCTTACTGTTTCTGCCTGGCCGGTTTCCCTCTCTCCACTGGGATTCTCTGCCTCTAACCCTATTACAGAGGCTGAGTCACTGGCTTACTGGTGCTCTTCCATGCCATCCCAAGGAGTTGTTTGTCACTTGAGTGGGTGAAGTCACTGACGTTATTTTCCTGTCTGGGTTGGCGCCCCCCCTTGGGTTGTGCCGTGGCGGAGATCTTTGTGGGCTATACTCGGCCTTGTCTCAGGATGGTAAGTTGGTGGAAAGAAGATATCCCTCTAGTGGTGTGGGGGCTGTGCTTTGGCAAAGTGGGTGGGGTTATATCCTGTCTGTTTGGCCCTGTCCGGGGATATCATCGGATGGGGCCACAGTGTCTCCTGACCCCTCCTGTCTCAGCCTCCAGTATTTATGCTGCAGTAGTTTATGTATCGGGGGGCTTATCCTGTCTTATCCGGTGTTCTGTGTGAATGTATTCTGTATGCTTTCTCTAATTCTCTCTCTCTTTCTCTCTTTCTTTCTTTCTTTCTTTCTTTCTTTCTTTCTTTCTTTCTTTTTTTCTTTCTTTTTTTCTTTTTTTCTTTCTCTCTCTGTGAGGACCTGAGCCCTAGGACCATGCCTCAGGACTACCTGTCATGATGACTCCTTGCTGTCCCCAGTCCACCTGGCCGTGCTGCTGCTCCAGTTTCAACTGTTCTGCCTGCGGCTATGGAACCCTGACCTGTTCACCGGACGTGCAACCTGTCCCAGACCTGCTGTTTTCAACTCTCTATGAAAAGCCAACTGACATTTACTCCTGAGGTGCTGACCTGCACCTTCGACAACCACTGTGATTATTATTATTTGACCCTGCTGGTCATCTATGAACATTTGAACATCTTGGCCATGTTCTGTTACAATCTCACCCGGCACAGCCAGAAGATGACTGGCCACCCCTCATAGCCTGGTTCCTCTCTCGGTTTCTTCTTAGGTTTTGGCCTTTCTAGGGAGTTTTTCCTAGCCACCGTGCTTCTACACCTGCATTGCTTGCTGTTTGGTGTTTTAGGCTGGTTTTCTGTACAGCACTTAAAGATATCAGCTGATGTAAGAAGGACTTTATAAATACATTTGATTTGATTTGATTTGATAAGAAGATATTGTATTTTCTGTATATTGCAAGACAAGAGCATGTATTTTCTGCATATTGCAAGATAAGATATTGTATTTTCTGCATATTGCAAGATAAGAAGGGAATGTATTTTCTGCATATTGCAAGACAAGAGAATGTATTTTCTGTATATTGCAAGACAAGAGAATGTATTTTCTGTATATTGCAAGACAAGAGAATGTATTTTCTGCATATTGCAAGATAAGGAGACATTGTATTGTCTGTAAGCTAGTCACCCAGCTGAACCACGTCCTACTTTTCTATATCAAGATGCAGCACACTGAGTATCCAGGGTCCACTTTATTTTCCAATATGGGGCAACAATAGCATAGAGGTTAGAGAGGCGGACCGAAACTGCTCTGCTGCTGACCCTGTACATCTCAGTGTGTGTGTGTGTGTGTGTGTATGTGTGTGTGTGTGTATGTCTGTGTGTGTGTTGGGAAAGGCAGAACACACATTTCTGTTCCAACCAATGGATAATAAAGTTGTATTTTATGTGTTGCAATATGAAGCTCTTGATGGGTTGGTAATTGCAAACAAACAATATATTCCACAGCTTGTGATTACATAATACCATGCTGCTCCTGAGTGGTATGGATAATGGCAGCCCACACACCACCCGGCCGGCCATCAGGCCCTGGCATGGCCTCAGAGGGGTGTGTGTGTGTCTGTGTGTGTGTCTGTGTGTGTGTGTGTATGCATGTTCACGTTTTATTAATCCTATTTTTGTATTTAACCTTTATTTAACTAGGCAAATTGATTAAGAACAAATTGTTATTTTACAATGATAGCCCACCCCAGCCAAACCCTCCCCTAACCCGGGGACGCTGTGCCAATTGAATGTTGCCCTATTGGACTCCCAATTGGTTGTGACACAGCTCAGGATCAAACCAAGGTCTGTAGTGACACCTCTAGCACTGAGATACAGTGCTTTAGAACGCTGCGCCACTCAGCAGTATGTACAGGATACACATGTTAAACATCGTCCAATGAAATGCCTACTTAATGGTTCCCTCTCGACAATGCAACACTCCAAGCAGTTTAATCACCTCAACTTGCTCCATTTACACATTATTCATTACAAGGTTAAGTTGAGGTTTAGGGTTTAGTGAATGATTTGTCCCAAATACAATGCTTTTAGTTTTTGAAATATTTAGGACTAACTTATTTCTTGCCACCCATTCTGAAACTGACTGCAGCTCTTTGTAAGGCTAGGCATCCCGCTAGCGGGACAACTTCCGGTGAAACCCTGGAGCGCTTAATTCAATTAAATAATAATACAAATTATGGATATTAAACATTTAGGTACATAAGTGTCATATATTGGTTAAAAGCTTAAATTCGTGTTAATCTAACTGCATTGTCTGATTTACAGTAGGCTTTACAGCGAAAGCATGCCATGCGGCGCCCCACATGAAAATATTTTTCCACCGGCACAGTTTTCATAAATTCACAAATAGCGATGAAATGTTCACTTACTTTTTTGAAAATCTTCTTCTGATTTGTCATCCAAAGGGTCCCAGCTATAACATGTAGTATTGTTTTGTTAGTTAAAATCTTTTTTTATATCCCAAAAAGTCTGTCTAGTTGGCACCATCGATTTGCGTAATCCACTCGTTCAACATGTCAAGATAGGAATCTGAAAATGTACCCCAAAACTTTGTTTCAACAAGTCAAAATACGTTTCTATTAAATCCTTAGGTACCACAAAATGTAATTAAACTATAATATTTAATACGGAAATAAGTGTGTTCAATAGGAAAGTGATATTAGTAGGTGCGGGTCCTATTCATTGCACGCGCATACACAGATTTCCAAGTCTGTGTCCCTATAGTAAAACTCATATTTCTTCCTTTTTTTTGAAGAAACAAGCCTGAAACCTTGAACAAAGACTACTGACACACAGTGGAAGCCATAGGAATTGCATACTGGGAGATAGCTTTAATTGTTTCCCTCTACGTTCCATTGGAAGAGCATGGGCTTTCAACAAAAGAAATCTGGTTGGTTTTTCTTTGGATTGTCTCCTACCATATCTATTGTGTTATAGTTGCCTACATTATTGTAACATTTCTACAAACTTCAGAGTGTTTTCTTTCCAATGGTACCAATAATATGCATATCCTTGCTTCAGGGCCTGAGCAACAGGCAGTTTACTTTGGGCACGTCAGTCAGATGGAAATTTAAAGAAATTGGCCCTAGCCATTAATTGTTGCAGTGATTTCACTTGCTGTAGTTGCTGACGTGTATAGTGATGAGTCATCCGCATACATAGACACTTTACTCAATGCCAGTGGCAGGTCATTAGTAAAGACTGAAATAAGTGAGGGGTCTAGACAGCTGCCCTGCTGAATGCCTGATATTACCTGGATTATGTTGGAGAGGCTTCCATTAAAGAACACCCTCTGTGTACTGTTAGACAGGTAACTCTTTATATAGCAGGGGGTGTAAAGCACTAACACATATGTTTTTCCAGCAGGAGGCTATGATCAATAATGTCTAAGGCCACACTGGAGTCTAACTAAACAGCTCCCACAATCTTTTTATCATCAATTTCTCTCCGCCAATCATCAGTCATTTGTGTAAGTGCCGTGCATGTTGAACGCTCTTCCCTATAAGTGTGCTGAAAGTCTGTTTTCTAATTGTATACGATCATTGTATCTGGCCAAACACCATGTTTCTAAAAGTTTACTCAGGGTTTTGGTAAGCTGATTGGTCTGTTATTTGAGCGGTAAAAGGGGCTTTACTATTCTTAAGTAGTGGAATGACTTTTGCTTCCCTCCAAGCCTGAGGGTAAACACTTTCTAGTAGGCTATTATCCTCAGTCCTTTTCCATCCATTGTCAGACCCAGGTGGCTTGTCATTGTTGATAGACAACAATCATTTCTTCACCTCTTCCACACTCACTTTACGGAATTCATAATGACAACGCTTTTATTTCATAATTTGGTCAGTTATACTTCGAAGTGTAGGGTTGGCGTTTGTTGCTGGCATGTCATGCTTAAGTTTGCTAATCTTGCCAAGAAACCATTAAAGTAGTTGGCAACATCATTGTGTTTTGTGATGAATGAGCCATCTGATTCAATGAATGATAGAGCTGAGTTTGCCTTTTTGCCCAAAATTTCATTTAAGGTGCTCCAGAGCTTTTTACTATCATTCTTTATGTCATTTATCTTTGTTTAATAGTTTAGTTTCTTCTTTTTATTCAGTTTAGTCGCATGATTTCTCAAATTTCCAGTATGTTTGCCAAATGTTTGTGCAGCCAGACTTATTTGCCATTCCTTTTGCCTCATCCTTTCTCAACCATACAATTTCTCAATTCCTCATCAATCAAAGGGTATTTAACAGGTTTTACAGTCATTTCCTTAACACATGCATGCTTATTAGTAACTGAACTAAGCAATTTCACAAATGTGGGTGGTTGCTCCTCATTACACACCACAGAGCAGATAATATTATTTATGTCATCAACATAGTAATCACTACTAAATGTATTGTATGACCTTTTATACACCCTATAAGGCCCAGCCTTGGTAACTTTGGTTTTGCTAGATATGGCTACTATATTGTGATCACTACGTCCAATGGATTTGGATACTCGTTGACACCAGGCAGGATGAGGCCATCGACTCCTGCTGCTTACGCCATACCTATATTTATCCTACCCTGCCTTTCTAAGGTCTTCGAAAGCCAAGTTAACAAACAGATTACTGACCGTTTTGAATCCCACCGTACCTTCTCCGCTATGCAATCTGGTTTCCGAGCTGGTCATGGGTGCACCTCAGCCACACTCAAAGTCCTGAATGATATCATAACCACCATCAATAAAAGACAATACCGTGAAGCCTTATTCATCGACCTGGCCAAGGCTTTCGACTCTGTCAATCACAACATTCTTATTGGCAGACTCAACAGCCTTGGTTATTCAAATGACTGCCTCGCCTGGTTCACCAACTACTTCTCTGACTGAGTTCAGTGTGTCAAATCAGAGGGCCTGTTGTCCGCACCTCTGGCAGTCTCTATGGGGGTGCCACAGGGTTCAATTCTCGGGCCGCGTCTTTTCTCTGTATACATCAATGATGTCGCTCTCGCTGCTGGTGATCCTCTGATCCACCTCTACGCAGATGACACCTTTCTGTATTCATCTGGCCCTTCTTTGGACACTGTGTTAACTAACCTCCAGACGAGCTTCAATGCCATACAATTCTCCTTCCGTGGCCTCCAACTGCTCTTAAATACAAGTAAAACTAAATGCATGCTCTTCAAACGATCGCTGCCCGCACCTGCCCGCCCGTCCAGCATCACTACTCTGGACGGTTCTGACTTAGAATATGTGTACAATTACAAATACCTAGGTGTCTGGTTAGATTGTAAACTCTCCTTCCAGACTCACATTAAGCATCTCCAATCCAAAATGTAATCTAAAACAGTCTTCCTATTTCACAACAAAGCATTCTTCACTCATGCTGCCAAATATACACTCGTAAAACTGACTAACCTACTGATCCTTGACTTCGGCAATGTCATTTATAAAATAGCCTCCAACGCAAATTGGATGCAGTCTATCACAGTGCCATTCGTTTTGTCACCAAAGCCCCATATACTACCCACCACTGTGACCTGTATGCTCTAGTTGGCTGGCCCTCGCTTCATATTCGTCACCAAACCCACTGGCACCAGGTCATCTATAAGCCTTTGCTAGGTAAAACCCCCCCTTATCTCAGGTCACTGGTCACCATAGCAGCACCCACCCATAGCACGCGCTCCAGCAGGTATATTTCACTGGTCACCCCCAAAGCCTATTCCTCCTTTGGCTGCTTTTCCTTCCAGTTCTTTGCTGCCAATGACTGAAACGAATTGCAAAAATCTCTGAAGCTGGAGACTCATATCTCCCTCACTAACTTTAAGCACCAGCTGCCAGAGCAACTCACCGATTACTGCACCTGTACATAGCCCATCTGTAAATAGCCCATCCAACTACCTCATCCCAATATTGTTATTTATTATTATTTTTTGCTCCTTTGCACACCAGTATCTCTACTTGCGCATGGGGCGGCAGGTGAGCCTAGTGGTTAGAGCGTTGGACTAGTAACCGAAAGGTTGCAAGTTTGTATCCCCGAGCTGACAAGGTACAAATCTGTCGTTCTGCCCCTGAACAGGCCGTTAACCCACTGTTCCTAGGCCGTCATTGAAAATAAGAATGTGTTCTTAACTGACTTGCCTAGTTAAATAAAGATAAAAAAATAATCTTCTACACATCTATCAGTGTTTATTTGCTAAATTGTAATTACTTCACCACTACGGCCTATTTATTGCCTTACCTCCCTAATCTTACCTCATTTGCAAACATTGTATATAGATTTTTTTTCTATTGTGTTATTGACTGTACATTTGTTTATTCCATGTGTAACTCTGTGTTGTTGTTTGTGTCGCACTGCTTTGCTTTATCTTGGCCAGGTTGCAGTTGTAAATGAGAACTTGTTCTCAACTGGTTAAATAAAGGTGAAATAAATAAATAAAAACATATCTTTTACCTGTATGTGGCCCGCCTGTTTTCCTTCGACTCCTCTCACCAACAAGCTGTTTTCACCCACTGGACTGCCACTGACTGGATGTTTTTTGTTTCTCACACCATTCTCAGTAAACTCTAGACACTGTTGTGCGTGAAAAGCCCAGAAGGCCAGCCGTTTCTGAGATACTGGAACTGGCGCGCCTGGCACTAACGATCATTCCACGCTCAAAGTCACTTCAGTCACTTGTTATGACATTCTAATGTTCAATCGAACAGTAACTGCATGTCTCGATGCCTGTCTGCCTGCGTTATATAGCATGCCATGGCCACTGGACTTACTGTCTGTAGGAGCAAACCATTTTCGCAAAAGTGCTGTACCTTATAAACTGGCCACTGAGTGTACAAACTTGCCATGTGTGTGCGTGGGTGGGTGGTTATATGTGGGACAATTGTAGATCTCCTTTGGCCTTGTTCTCAGATACACTTAACACGATCCTGGCTCAATAATTCTATTAATAATATTGTACAGGAAGGTTATCCATTGATGTCTGTTTGTCATTTATAGAGAGGTTCATTATTTTCAGAGCGTTGACAGCTCTGGTTGATTGGGGGTACCTCTCAGTCTCTGAGTTGAACTGTTGCAATTATGTGGGTACACTCCGCGCTGTATCCAACCTTTCTGTATCTAAAGAATCTCATCTGGGAAGCTTTTAGAAAGGTGCATTGAGAAATAAAACTGTGGTCCATTGACTGAATCTTGGGCCAGTAACCGAAAGGTTGCTGGATTGAATCCCTAAACTGACAAGGTAAAAATATGTTGTTCTGTCCCTAAACAATGCAGTTAATCCAGTGTTTCTTAGTAGGCTGTTATTGTAAATAAGAATTTGCTCTTAACTGACTTGCCTAGTTAAATAAAGGTTAAATAAAAATAAAGAAATTAACTCCCCATGGTCACATCCAACACAATCCACATTCAACCAAGATAATAATAGTCCTCAACAGAGTGCTGAGAAATAGCACAAATAACTTTCTGGCATCAAGACTCCATCAACCCTGCTGTCTTATAATAACATGCTCTTCTTTCAGGAGAGACAACTCTGGGTCTTCTGATTAGAATCAGGCCACAGTCCATAGAAATCTAGACAGAGGACTAGAGTGACCCAGAGACGGAGCCAAGAGTCCCAGCTGCAACAGCGGCCAGCTGGGCCAGAAGCGCCTCAGATAGGGGTGACTGATAGAGAGCCTGGTCCCTGCTGTGGATGTCTGGAGACTGGACACAGCCCTTTAGACTCCTTCAGCCAAGAGCATGGTCACTACAGCCGTCGTCACTGGGTCACTGGGTCCTAAACCTCTGCTCGAGAACCCCCGGCCATTTCCACTTTTTGGATCCATTCCTTTAACAGGCACACCTGATTCAACTAAGCAAGGGCTTTCTGATTAGGTTATTTGTTTAATCAGCTGTGGTAGTTAATGAATTAAAAAAGTGTATCTGTCCAGAGGTATTCGTAACTAGTTTTTTTATCCATGTGGCTGAAGAATAATGTCTTCAACCTTTATGCTGAGTAGAGAGTCCTGAAATATCAAACCAATGCACACTGTTCTGTTCTTTTTAAGAGTGAGTACCTCGAGGCATGGATTTGTTAGACACTCAAACACATCCTGCCCAGTTCGTGATAGGCTAATAATAAATTGTTTATACTTGCCATATTTTCTGAAAAACATATATTCTGTTTTCTGAACAGCAGCATTGAGCATCACTGAGTAGTTCTGGGGTGCAACACATCTCTATGAGTCAGCCCCTACTAGTACACCAGCCTATTGATTCCTGTACCTGGTTCAAAGTCTCTATGAGTCATCCCCTACCAGTACACCAGCCTATTGATTCCTGTACCTGGTTCAAAGTCTCTATGAGTCAGCCCCTACTAGTACACCAGCCTATTGATTCCTGTACCTGGTTCAAAGTCTCTATGAGTCAGCCCCTACTAGTACACCAGCCTATTGATTCCTGTACCTGGTTCAAAGTCTCTATGAGTCAGCCCCTACTAGTACACCAGCCTATTGATTCCTGTACCTGGTTCAAAGTCTCTATGAGTCAGCCCCTACTAGTACACCAGCCTCTTGATTCCTGTACCTGGTTCAAAGTCTCTATGAGTCAGCCCCTACTAGTACACCAGCCTATTGATTCCTGTACCTGGTTCAAAGTCTCTATGAGTCAGCCCCTACCGGTACACCAGCCTATTGATTCCTGTACCTGGTTCAAAGTCTCTATGAGTCAGCCCCTACTAGTACACCAGCCTATTGATTCCTGTACCTGGTTCAAAGAAACAGGGAGGAGACACTAGCAGAAACTCAAAAATGACATATTAACTGAATAGTCTTTAAGAAACCTTATAAAGCCTAGTTAGATAATCTGTTATGTAATGGCTGTAGCCCAGCTCCAGACTCACTAAAGGCTCCAACTGACACATCATCATGGAGAACGGGTTCCAGCAGTCCCCTCAGTAGCCAAGCCGTGTTGTCGTATCTCACTATTTGACTGTTTGACTTTGGTGTAGCCTGGTCTCAGATTTGTTCGTGCTGTCTTGCCAACTCCTTCAGATGAAGGATCTTAATTTGATCATCCTGTTGTTGCAGGAAATGTCCTGCACAGCAGGAAATGCAAAATTAGACTATTCAAGATTTTAAAAGGCTTGTAAATTGTGCAATTTCCATAAATTTCAGACTTGATTTGCCCTAACAAAAAATGGATCACCAACTAAAATAATATAATAATCTACACAATAATTCACATTTCCTGTTGCTATAGGATTATTTTCCTGCTGTGAGAAACTTGTCAAAATGAGATCCTGCATCTGTATTGGTCAATCTGTTGGCGAGACAGCATAAACTGATCTGGGACCAGGCTAGCGTGGGTGTCATTGACACCTTCTCTTTGCCTGAGCCAGGTTTCATAACATGGGATTACATGAGGTGCTATGAGCCGTCTGTGGACTCTATCACACCAATACAGCACAATATACCTACTGGACCACTGGTGTCTGTTTCCACATGTTGTCACACAATCACACACCTTGAAATGGGCTAAGGCAGTGGATGAGAAGGTGATAGAAAATCTGTTTGGACAAGATGTAGAGGTGTGTGTGTGTGTGTGTGTGTGTGTGTGTGTGTGTGTGTGTGTGTGTGTGTGTGTGTGTGTGTGTGTGTGTGTGTGTGTGTGTGTGTGTGTGTGTGTGTGTGTGTGTGTGTGTGTGTGTGTGTGTGTTTGTGTGTGTGTGTGTGTGTGTGTGTGTGTGTGTGTGTGTGTGTGTGTGTGTGTGTGTGTGTGTGTGTGTGTGTGTGTGTGTGTGTGTGTGTGTGTGTGTGTGTGTGTGTGTGTGTGTGTGTGTGTGTGTGTGTGTGCTAGTACTGTGACAGATTGGCCAACTCCAGTGTTTTTTCATCACAGGATGACTGTGGCGCTACCATGGAGCTCAAGGCAACACAACGACATGTACTATAGAATAGAAGTAGATATCTATTCTAAACAGCTCTGGTGGAGGGTTCAGCATGACTAGACAGGGAACATATCAGAAAAATGGGTTTGGGCTAACTAGCACTGGGAATGCAGCTTCAACTTGGCTTAACACTGTTTGCCACTTGACTGGGCACACACTGGTTGAATCAACATTGTTTCAACGTCATTTTATTGAAATGATGTTGAACCAACGTGGAATAGACATTGAATTGACGTCTGTGCCTAGTGGGATGGCTCTTGCTGCAACAGGCGGGTCTGTTTGTACATGTGTTTGTATGTTGCTGTTCCCTAAACAAATCAGAATATTTTATGTTATGTGGTGCTGTGTTAAATACTGGTGTATATTGTATGTATGACAGTATAACTTGTATTTCCAATATTGGTTCTGGAAAAAATACAAATCTCCATGCATTTCCCTCATTTCCTTTCATAGGTCAGGTGTGCTACTACAGTGCACCATACTTAACTCCTAGAACAGTTAGCTTTAACCTTCACATGTATGCAATGCATATCCTCATAGTGCTGTTCTTCTGGTCTAGATACAGTAGTTATCCACACCACTTCCACCTCCTCTGGGGCCCTGTTACATCTCTTCTTCCTCTTCGCTGACTCACTTCTTTTCTCTCTTCCTTCCTTCATCACAGCCCTCTCCCTCTTTCTCCCGTGGATACTGAGCCTGCCACAGTCTCTGTGGTCTCCTCTGGCTAGAGGAGCATTTGGCTTCCCCGGCATCAGGCAGCTGTGCCGTGTGATGCCAACTGAGCAGAGCGGGCATCCCAGAATTCCAATGTGGTGGTACAGATCCCCCCCTGCATGGCTCAGTCTGCTCCAGGAAGTCTAAAGAAGGAAGTAGTGGAATAAATGAGAGCTGGGACTAAAATAGAGAAAAATATTAAAACTAGTTAACTCAGATTGTTTTTAATGCAAGGACAGAGAGGTAGACATTCATTAGACAAAGGGTAGAAAAATAGAAAGGAAAAGTGTTTCCAATGAGAAATAAACGTTTTTTTTAATAAAGCATGTTTAACTTAAGCCTCCCCAGTGGCGCAGCAGTCTAAGGAACTGCACTGCAGTGTTGCAGTGTCACTAGAGCCTGGGGTTCAATCACAGGCTGTATCACAACTGGCTGTGACCGGGAGTCCCATAGGGCGGAGCACAATCATCCAGGTTAGTGGAGAGTTTGGCCGGGGGGGGCTATACTTGGCTCATTGCGCTCAAGCGACTCCTTGTGGCGGGCTGGGCACCTGCAGGCTGACCTCGGTCATCAGTCGAACGGAGTTTCCTCCGAAACATTGGTACGACTGGCTTCCTGATATTAAGAAGCACGGTTTGGCGTGTCATGTTTCAGTGGCGTTTGCTGGGGAGTTTCAGCGATGAGACAAGATCACGAAATTGTTGAGAAAAAGGGGGTAAAAAAAGAAAAAAAGGATGTTTAAGAACAACATCAAACTAATATAAAGATTTCCTTCCATAATAGAGATGAGAGAAAAACTGTTTCCAATTAGAAGAAAAAACACATATTTCAATTTAAGTGTGTTTAACTTGATGCTGACCAGCCTTGGCAGCAGCTAATGGGGACCCTAGTAAATACACATGTAAAGATGTCCTTTTATGTGGTTGGGTCGATAACGTGGATTAAAGGAGAGTAAGAGAAAGGGAAGAGAATAATGAATCTTTCTTCTTCTCCCATCAAGGACCAACACCAGTTTTTATTATCCACTTTCAATGATGCTTCATGTCTTCATAACCTTCATTTGAATGGGACCATTATAGATGGAATGTACAGCAGGCCGGTTGATTTGCTTCAGCCATTCATGTGGTCTCTGACTCAGTGTCTCAAAGCTTCTATCTTTGTGATTTTGCAATTGTAATAGACAAAAATAGCCATCTCTATAGAAAATAGCCATCTCTATAGAAAATAGAAAGTAACCATCTCTATTGAAAATAGCCACCTCTATAGAAAATAGAAAATAACCATCTCTATTGAAAATAGAAAATAGCCATCTCTATAGAAAATAGAAAATAACCATCTCTATTGAAAATGGCCATCTCTGTAGAAAATAGCCATCCCTACAGAAAATAGCCATCTCTGTTGAAAATAGCCATCCCTATAGAAAATAGCCATCTCTATAGAAAATAGCCATCCCTATAGAAAATAGCCATCCCTATAGAAAATAGCCATCTCTATAGAAAATAGCCATCTCTATAGAAAATAGCCATCCTTATAGAAAATAGCCAATGTTGAGATTCAGAGCAATGACATATACGTAACCACTGATACTGTATACTGGACAGTATACACTCTGCATTCTGAACCGCAACACTCATTTAATAGTGGACCTCATCACTCCATTCATCAAGGAACACATCGCTCTATTCATCAAGGACCGCATCACTCCATTCATCATGGAACACATCACTCCATTCATCAAGGAACACATCAATCCATTCATCAAGGAACACATCACTCCATTCATCAAGGAACGCATCACTCCATTCATCAAGGAACACATCACTCCATTCATCAAGGAACGCATCACTCCATTCATCAAGGAACGCATCAATCCATTCATCAAGGAACACATCACTCCATTCATCAAGGAACACATCACTCCATTCATCAAGGAACGCATCACTCCATTCATCAAGGAACGCATCAATCCATTCATCAAGGAACGCATCGCTCTATTCATCAAGGAACACATCACTCCATTCATCAAGGAACACATCACTCCATTCATCAAGGAACACATCACTCCATTCATCAAGGAACGCATCACTCCATTCATCAAGGAACGCATCACTCCATTCATCAAGGAACACATCACTCCATTCATCAAGAAACTCATCATTCCATTCATCAAGGAACACATCATTCCATTTATCAAGGAACATATCATTCCATTCATCAAGGAACACATCATTCCATTCATCAAGGACCACATCGCTCCATTCATCAAGGAACACATCACTCCATTCATCAAGGACCGCATCACTCAATTCATCAAGGACCGTATCAATCCATTCATCAAAGAACGCATCACTCTATTCATCAAGGAACACATCACTCCATTCATCAAGGAACGCATCAATCCATTCATCAGGGAACGCATCACTCAATTCATCAAGGACCACATCACTCCATTCATCAAGGAACGCATCACTATATTAATTCTCGACTGCAGCACTCAATTCATCAAGGATGAGGGCAATACAGTGCCACTGACACCGCCCGCAACCAAAACCTGTGGACTCTCCTTCACTGCAGCCGACGTGAGTAAAACATTTAAACGTGTTAACCCTTGCAAGGCTGCAGGCCCAAACGGCATCCCCAGCCGCGTCCTCAGAGCACGCGCAGACCAGCTGGCTGGTAGGTTTACGGACAGATTCAATCAATCCTTATCCCAGTCTGCTGTTCCACATGCTTCAAGAGGGCCACCATTGTCCCTGTTCCCAAGAAAGCTAAGGTAACTGAGCTAAACGACTACCGCCCGGTAGCCCTCACTTCCGTCATCATGAAGTGCTTTGAGAGACTAGTCAAGGACCATATCACCTCCACCCTACCTGACACCCTAGACCCACTCCAATTTGCTTACCCAAATAGGTCCACAGACGACGCAATCGCAACCACACTGCACACTGCCCTAACCCATCTGGACAAGAGGAATACCTATGTGAGAATGCCGTTCATCGTCTACAGCTCAGGATTTAACCCCATAGTACCCTCCAAACTCGTCACCAAGCTCGATACCCTGGGTCTCGACCCCGCCCTGTGCAACTAGGTACTGGACTTCCTGACGGGAAGTCCCCAGGTGGTGAGGGTAGGTAACAACATCTCCACCCCGCTGATCCTCAACACTTGGGCCCCACAAGGGTGCATTCTGAGCCCTCTCCTGTACAACTCCAGACACTTTAATAATGGAAATTGATGTAAAAATATATCACTAGCCACTTTAAACAATGCTACTTAATATAATGTTTACCTTCGCTACATTACTCATCTCATGTGTATATGTATATACTGTACTCTATATCATCTACTGCATCTTTATGTAATACATGTATCACTAGCCACTTTAAACTTTGTCGCTTTGTTTACACACCCTACATTACTCATCTCATATGTATATACTGTACTCTATACCATCTACTGCATCTTGCCTATGCCGTTCTGTAACATCACTCATTCATATATGTTTATGTACATATTCTTTATCCCTTTACACTTGTCTGTATAATGTAGTAGTTTTGGAATTGTTAGGTTAGATTACTCGTTGGTTATTACTGCATTGTCGGAACTAGAAGCACAAGCATTTTACTACACTCGCATTAACATCTGCTAACCATGTGTATGTGACAAACACATTTGATTTGATTTGATCAAGGAACGCATCACTCTATTCATTCTGGACTGCATCACTCTATTCATTCAGGACCTCATCACTCTATTCATTCTGGACCTCATCACTCTATTCATTCTGGACCTCATCACTCTATTCATTCAGGACTGCATCACTCTATTCCTTCAGTACCTCATCACTCTATTCATTCTGGACCTCATCACTCTATTCATTCAGGACCTCATCACGCTATTCATTCTGGACCGCATCACTCTATTCATTCAGGACCTCATCACTCTATTCATTCTGGACCTCATCACTCTATTCATTCTGGACCCCATCACTCTATTCATTCTAGACCTCATCACTCCATTCGTTCTGGACCTCATTACTCTATTCATTCTGGACCTCATCACTCTATTAATTCAGGACCTCATCACTCTATTCATTCAGGACCTCATCACTCTATTCATTCAGGACCTCATCACTCGATTCATTCTGGACCTCATCACTCTATTCATTCTGGGCCGCATCACTCTATTCATTCAGGACCTCATTACTCTATTCATTCTGGACCTCATCACTCTATTCATTCTGGACCTCATCACTCTATTCATTCTGGGCCGCATCACTCTATTCATTCAGGACCTCATCACTCTATTCATTCTGGACCTCATCACTCTATTCATTCTGGACCTCATCACTCTATTCATTCTGGGCCGCATCACTCTATTCATTCTGGACCTCATCACTCTATTCATTCTGGGCCGCATCACTCTATTCATTCTGGACCTCATCACTCTATTCATTCTGGACCTCATCACTCTATTCATTCTGGACCTCATCACTCTATTCATTCTGGGCCGCATCACTCTATTCATTCTGGACCTCATCACTCTATTCATTCTGGGCCGCATCACTCTATTCATTCTGGACCTCATCACTCTATTCATTCTGGGCCGCATTACTCTATTCATTCTGGACCTCATCACTCTATTCATTCTGGACCTCATCACTCTATTCATTCTGGACCTCATCACTCTATTCATTCAGGACCTCATCACTCTATTCATTCTGGGCCGCATCACTCTATTCATTCTGGACCTCATCACTCTATTCATTCAGGACCTCATCACTCTATTAATTCAGGACCTCATCACTCTATTCATTCTGGGCCGCATCACTCTATTCATTCAGGACCTCATCACTCTATTCATTCAGGACCTCATCACTCTATTCATTCAGGACCTCATCACTCTATTCATTCAGGACCTCATCACTCTATTCATTCTGGACCTCATTACTCTATTCATTCTGGACCTCATCACTCTATTCATTCAGGACCGCATCACTCTATTCATTCTGGACCTCATCACTCTATTCATTCTGGACCTCATCACTCTATTCATTCAGGACCTCATCACTCTATTCATTCTGGACCGCATCACTCTATTCATTCAGGACCGCATCACTCTATTCATTCTGGACCTCATCACTCTATTCATTCTGGACCTCATCACTCTATTCATTCTGGACCTCATCACTCTATTCATTCAGGACCTCATCACTCTATTCATTCTGGGCCGCATCACTCTATTCATTCAGGACCTCATCACTCTATTCATTCTGGACATCATCACTCTATTCATTCTGGACCTCATCACTCTATTAATTCTGGACCTCATCACTCTATTCATTCAGGACCTCATCACTCTATTAATTCTGGACCGCATCACTCTATTCATTCAGGACCTCATCACTCTATTCATTCAGGACCTCATCACTCTATTCATTCTGGACCTCATCACTCTATTCATTCTGGGCCGCATCACTCTATTCATTCAGGACCTCATCACTCTATTCATTCTGGACCTCATCACTCTATTCATTCTGGACCTCATCACTCTATTCATTCTGGGCCGCATCACTCTATTCATTCTGGACCTCATCACTCTATTCATTCTGGGCCGCATCACTCTATTCATTCTGGACCTCATCACTCTATTCATTCTGGACCTCATCACTCTATTCATTCTGGACCTCATCACTCTATTCATTCTGGGCCGCATCACTCTATTCATTCTGGACCTCATCACTCTATTCATTCTGGGCCGCATCACTCTATTCATTCTGGACCTCATCACTCTATTCATTCTGGGCCGCATTACTCTATTCATTCTGGACCTCATCACTCTATTCATTCTGGACCTCATTCTCTATTCATTCTGGACCTCATCACTCTATTCATTCAGGACCTCATCACTCTATTCATTCTGGGCCGCATCACTCTATTCATTCTGGACCTCATCACTCTATTCATTCAGGACCTCATCACTCTATAAATTCAGGACCTCATCACTCTATTCATTCTGGGCCGCATCACTCTATTCATTCAGGACCTCATCACTCTATTCATTCTGGGCCGCATCACTCTATTCATTCAGGACCTCATCACTCTATTCATTCAGGATCTCATCACTCTATTCATTCAGGACCTCATCACTCTATTCATTCTGGACCTCATCACTCTATTCATTCTGGACCTCATCACTCTATTCATTCTGGACCTCATCACTCTATTCATTCTGGACCTCATCACTCTATTCATTCAGGACCTCATCACTCTATTCATTCTGGACATCATCACTCTATTCATTCTGGACCTCATCACTCTATTCATTCAGGACCTCATCACTCTATTCATTCAGGACCTCATCACTCTATTAATTCTGGACCGCATCACTCTATTCATTCAGGACCTCATCACTCTATTCATTCAGGACCTCATCACTCTATTCATTCAGGACCTCATCACTCTATTCATTCTGGACCTCATCACTCTATTCATTCTGGACCTCATCACTCTATTCATTCAGGACCTCATCACTCTATTCATTCTGGGCCGCATCGCTCTATTCATTCTGGACCTCATCACTCTAGTCATTCTGGACCTCATCACTCTATTCATTCAGGACCTCATCACTCTATTCATTCTGGACCTCATCACTCTATTCATTCAGGACCTCATCACTCTATTAATTCTGGGCCGCATCACTTTATTCATTCTGGACCTCATCACTCTATTCATTCTGGACCTCATCACTCTATTAATTCAGGAACTCATCACTCTATTCATTCTGGACCTCATCACTCTATTCATTCTGGACCTCATCACTCTATTAATTCAGGACCTCATCACTTTATTCATTCTGGACCTCATCACTCTATTCATTCTGGACCTCATCACTCTATTAATTCAGGACCTCATCACTCTATTAATTCAGGACCTCATCACTCTATTCATTCAGGACCTCATCACTCTATTCATTCAGGACCTCATCACTCTATTCATTCTGGGCCTCATCACTCTAGTCATTCTGGACCTCATCACTCTATTAATTCAGGACCTCATCACTCTATTCATTCTGGACCTCATCACTCTATTCATTCAGGACCTCATCACTCTATTCATTCTGGGCCGCATCACTTTATTCATTCTGGACCTCATCACTCTATTCATTCTGGACCTCATCACTCTATTAATTCAGGACCTCATCACTCTATTCATTCTGGACCTCATCACTCTATTCATTCTGGACCTCATCACTCTATTAATTCAGGACCTCATCACTTTATTCATTCTGGACCTCATCACTCTATTCATTCTGGACCTCATCACTCTATTAATTCAGGACCTCATCACTCTATTAATTCAGGACCTCATCACTCTATTCATTCAGGACCTCATCACTCTATTCATTCTGGACCTCATTACTCTATTCATTCTGGACCTCATCACTCTATTCATTCAGGACCGCATCACTCTATTCATTCTGGACCTCATCACTCTATTCATTCTGGACCTCAACACTCTATTCATTCAGGACCTCATCACTCTATTCATTCTGGACATCATCACTCTATTCATTCTGGACCTCATCACTCTATTAATTCTGGACCTCATCACTCTATTCATTCAGGACCTCATCACTCTATTAATTCTGGACCGCATCACTCTATTCATTCAGGACCTCATCACTCTATTCATTCAGGACCTCATCACTCTATTCATTCTGGACCTCATCACTCTATTCATTCTGGGCCGCATCACTCTATTCATTCAGGACCTCTTCACTCTATTCATTCTGGACCTCATCACTCTATTCATTCTGGACCTCATCACTCTATTCATTCTGGGCCGCATCACTCTATTCATTCTGGACCTCATCACTCTATTCATTCTGGGCCGCATCACTCTATTCATTCTGGACCTCATCACTCTATTCATTCTGGACCTCATCACTCTATTCATTCTGGACCTCATCACTCTATTCATTCTGGGCCGCATCACTCTATTCATTCTGGACCTCATCACTCTATTCATTCTGGGCCGCATCACTCTATTCATTCTGGACCTCATCACTCTATTCATTCTGGGCCGCATTACTCTATTCATTCTGGACCTCATCACTCTATTCATTCTGGACCTCATTCTCTATTCATTCTGGACCTCATCACTCTATTCATTCAGGACCTCATCACTCTATTCATTCTGGGCCGCATCACTCTATTCATTCTGGACCTCATCACTCTATTCATTCAGGACCTCATCACTCTATTAATTCAGGACCTCATCACTCTATTCATTCTGGGCCGCATCACTCTATTCATTCAGGACCTCATCACTCTATTCATTCTGGGCCGCATCACTCTATTCATTCAGGACCTCATCGCTCTATTCATTCAGGACCTCATCACTCTATTCATTCAGGACCTCATCACTCTATTCATTCAGGACCTCATCACTCTATTCATTCTGGACCTCATTACTCTATTCATTCTGGACCTCATCACTCTATTCATTCAGGGACATTCGCATCACTCTATTCATTCTGGACCTCATCACTCTATTCATTCTGGACCTCATCACTCTATTCATTCAGGACCTCATCACTCTATTCATTCTGGACCGCATCACTCTATTCATTCAGGACATTCTGGACCGCACTCTATTCATTCTGGACCTCATCACTCTATTCATTCTGGACCTCATCACTCTATTCATTCTGGACCTCATCACTCTATTCATTCAGGACCTCATCACTCTATTCATTCTGGACCGCATCACTCTATTCATTCAGGACCTCATCACTCTATTCATTCTGGACATCATCACTCTATTCATTCTGGACCTCATCACTCTATTAATTCTGGACCTCATCACTCTATTCATTCAGGACCTCATCACTCTATTAATTCTGGACCGCATCACTCTATTAATTCTGGGCCGCATCACTTTATTCATTCTGGACCTCATCACTCTATTCATTCTGGACCTCATCACTCTATTAATTCAGGACCTCATCACTCTATTCATTCTGGACCTCATCACTCTATTCATTCTGGACCTCATCACTCTATTAATTCAGGACCTCATCACTTTATTCATTCTGGACCTCATCACTCTATTCATTCTGGACCTCATCACTCTATTAATTCAGGACCTCATCACTCTATTAATTCAGGACCTCATCACTCTATTCATTCAGGACCTCATCACTCTATTCATTCAGGACCTCATCACTCTATTCATTCTGTGCCTCATCACTCTAGTCATTCTGGACCTCATCACTCTATTAATTCAGGACCTCATCACTCTATTCATTCTGGACCTCATCACTCTATTCATTCAGGACCTCATCACTCTATTCATTCTGGGCCGCATCACTTTATTCATTCTGGACCTCATCACTCTATTCATTTTGGACCTCATCACTCTATTAATTCAGGACCTCATCACTCTATTCATTCTGGACCTCATCACTCTATTCATTCTGGACCTCATCACTCTATTAATTCAGGACCTCATCACTTTATTCATTCTGGACCTCATCACTCTATTCATTCTGGACCTCATCACTCTATTAATTCAGGACCTCATCACTCTATTAATTCAGGACCTCATCACTCTATTCATTCAGGACCTCATCACTCTATTCATTCAGGACCTCATCACTCTATTCATTCTGGGCCGCATCTCTCTATTCATTCAGGACCTCATCACTCTATTCATTCTGGACCGCATCACTCTATTCATTCTGGACCTCATCACTCTATTAATTCTGGACCTCATCACTCTATTCATTCAGGACCTCATCGCTCTATTCATTCAGGACCGCATCACTCTATTCATTCTGGACCTCATCACTCTAATCATTCTGGACCTCATCACTCTATTCATTCTGGACCTCATCACTCTATTAATTCTGGACCTCATCACTCTATTCATTCTGGACCTCATCACTCTATTCATTCTGGACCTCATCACTTTATTCATTCTGGACCTCATCACTCTATTCATTCTGGACCTCATCACTCTATTAATTCAGGACCTCATCACTCTATTCATTCTGGACCTCATCACTCTATTCATTCTGGACCTCATCACTCTATTAATTCAGGACCTCATCACTTTATTCATTCTGGACCTCATCACTCTATTCATTCTGGACCTCATCACTCTATTAATTCAGGACCTCATCACTCTATTCATTCTGGACCTCATCACTCTATTCATTCTGGACCTCATCACTATATTAATTCAGGACCTCATCACCCTATTCATTCTGGACCGCATCACTCTATTCATTCAGGACCTCATCACTCTATTCATTCAGGACCTCATCACTCTATTCATTATGGACCGCATCACTCCATTCATTATGGACCGCATTACTCTATTCATTCTCCATGGCTATGATGAGTCTCAACTATGGATCGTACCCACATCTCACCTCTAGGAGACATGTAAGATCAATTCAACCAATTCTGAAGTATAACTCTACAGTAACAGTAGCAGAGTTTTACTGCAGTGGAAAGTGGGAGTGATTTAGAATTGGGAGAAACAGAGAAGGTGGACTGCCTCAAGTTCTCACCCCTCTTGATTTTGTGTCGACAACCAACGAGAATGTCAATGTGGCTGCAGTCATGCTGTCACCAGCAGATGATTGGAGAAGCTGCTCTGCTCTTGGCTACTCTCTGATGGAGGGAGAGAGAGAGAGAGGGAGAGAGAGATAGATAGACATAGATAGAGAGAGCGAGAGAGAAAGAGAGAGAGGCGGGGGAGAGAGATAGAGATAGACAGAGAGAGGCAAAGCATATCAGTGTGATCTGTGAGGCTCTCACACTGACTGTGGATAGAAAGCCTTCAGAAACCCAGTGGCTCGGCCACAGTGATATATCATTCCTTTTGTCCTCTCACACTGTATCCACATCAGATATTCTTTTATAACTGTCTCAACAGGAGATGGAGGAAGAGAGATGCTTGCTGCACGGTGAGTGCTGACCCACTCTGAATACACTCCATCTGTACACTTTATCTAGCCCTCTCTATCTCATTTTTACACACAAGCATGCACATGCAGACATACACACATGTAGACACACACACGTACACACACAGACCCACACACACATATTCACACATACACACGTGCAGTCACACACTCACACATACACACACATACATGCACACACACAGACCCCCACACACATATTCACTCACACACACACACACACACACACACACACACACACACACACACACACACACACACACACACACACACACACACACACACACACACACACACACACACACACACACGTGCAGACACACTCACACATACTCACATGTACACACATCTGCACACACACACACTACCCCCCCCACACACACACATATTCACAAAAACCCACCGACCCACTCATACACACTCACTCTGAAGTGCATAGCCATGACTGGTCCTCTGTTCTCAGTCCTTTCAAGTCTGTTTTAGCTGCACCTGTTTGAACATGTTGTTTGGAAGACTGATGACGTGCCATTCACAGTGGAGTGACGTCTCACCAGGTTATTCAGTTCAGGGTCAGTGACGCATGTGGCTGGTGCTGATTTCACGGGAGAATGCGGTAGTATTGTACACGACCATTCAATTTGGGCATATTTTGTGAAAGGCTCATTGTGATTTCGGAGGATATGTGCTATTTCCTCTGAGAACCCACTCTACATTTGATCTGTTGTTGTGGTTATTTTCCCTCCATCACTCTTATTCTTGATGATGAGGCTCACTCACCAGAATGAAAAACTTTATTTATCCAATCCACTACCTGGGGAGAGTGTGTGAGTTTGTGTGTGTGTGTGTTCGTGAGTGTGTTTGAGTGTATACTTGTGTGCATGTGTGTCTATATGTTTGCGAGTGTGTGTGTATGTGTGCGCCCACATGTGAGTGTGCATGTGAATCTCAAGAGATGGACTGCTATGTATATCTTGTTCAGGAGTGCTGGATGTCATTGAAAGACCACACTGGTTGAGAAACAAAGGCTTGCTGTGTGACAACCTAACAATGTTTGAATGATCTGATGACACTTTGGATCTGTACTCTATTGCTCTCTGTGTGTCTCTGTCTGTGCGTGTGTGTGTGTGTGTGTGTGTGTGTGTGTGTGTGTGTGTGTGTGTGTGTGTGTGTGTGTGTGTGTGTGTGTGTGCTTTTTCTGTCAAGTAACTTAATTTAGGCCCTGCCGTACTTATATAACCCATATGAAGGTGGTGAACCCATATATAACCCATTTGACGGTGGTGAACCCATATATAACCCATATGAAGGTGGTGAACCCATATATAACCCCTTTGACGGTGGTGAACCCATATATAACCCATATGAAGGTGGTGAACCAATATATAACCCATATGAAGTTGGTGAACCCATATATAACCCTTATGAAGGTGGTGAACCCATATATAACCCATATGAAGGTGGTGAACCCATATATAACCCATATGAAGGTGGTGAACCCATATATAACCCATATGAAGGTGGTGAACCCACATATAACCCATATGAAGGTGGTGAACCCATATATAACCCATATGAAGGTGGTGAACCCACATATAACCCATATGAAGGTGGTGAACCCATATAGGTGGTGAACCCACATATAACCCATATGAAGGTGGTGAACCCATATATAACCCATATGAAGGTGGTGAACCCACATATAACCCATATGAAGGTGGTGAACCCACATATAACCCATATGAAGGTGGTGAACCCACATATAACCCATATGAAGGTGGTGAACCCACATATAACCCATATGAAGGTGGTGAACCCACATATAACCCATATGAAGGTGGTGAACCCACATATAACCCATATGAAGGTGGTGAACCCACATATAACCCATATGAAGGTGGTGAACCCATATATAACCCATATGAAGGTGGTGAACCCACATATAACCCATATGAAGGTGGTGAACCCATATATAACCCATATGAAGGTGGTGAACCCACATATAACCCATATGAAGGTGGTGAACCCATATATAACCCATATGAAGGTGGTGAACCCATATATAACCCATATGAAGGTGGTGAACCCACATATAACCCATATGAAGGTGGTGAACCCATATATAACCCATATGAAGGTGGTGAACCCACATATAACCCATATGAAGGTGGTGAACCCACATATAACCCATATGAAGGTGGTGAACCCACATATAACCCATATGAAGGTGGTGAACCCACATATAACCCATATGAAGGTGGTGAACCCATATATAACCCATATGAAGGTGTTGAACCCATATATAACCCATATGAAGGTGGTGAACCCATATATAACCGATATGAAGGTGGTGAACCCATATATAACCCATATGAAGGTGGTGAACCCACATATAACCCATATGAAGGTGGTGAACCCACATAATACCCATATGAAGGTGGTGAACCCATATATAACCCATATGAAGGTGGTGAACCCACATATAACCCATATGAAGGTGGTGAACCCATATATAACCGATATGAAGGTGGTGAACCCATATATAACCGATATGAAGGTGGTGAACCCATATATAACCCATATGAAGGTGGTGAACCCACATATAACCCATATGAAGGTGGTGAACCCACATATAACCCATATGAAGGTGGTGAACCCATATATAACCCATATGAAGGTGGTGAACCCATATATAACCCATATGAAGGTGGTGAACCCATATATAACCCATATGAAGGTGTTGAACCCATATATAACCGATATGAAGGTGGTGAACCCATATATAACCCATATGAAGGTGGTGAACCCACATATAACCCATATGAAGGTGGTGAACCCATATATAACCCATATGAAGGTGGTGAACCCATATATAACCCATATGAAGGTGGTGAACCCACATATAACCCATATGAAGGCAGTTGAAAACTTCCTGTTATGAGGACAATTCAATTAGAGATATGAATTTCAATGAACTTCCTTATTTGACTAAATTGGACATTTAATTGGCTGCTGAGGAGGTGTAGCTCTGCTTAATTGAAACCACTGTGGAGGTCAAAACAAACACTTTAGAAAAAGAACCCAGGCGGTCCTCCCCAATTCAAGTTTTGTTGCATCATTATATATCCGTTCTCTGGGAGAGAAGAGAAATAAGAGAGAGAGAGAGAGATAGAGAGGAGAGATACAGTAGGAGGAGGAAGAGAGAGAGATGAACAGGGAGGGAGTGGAGAGGGAGAGAGTGGGGGAAGTGAGAGAGAGAAAGAGAGCAGGGGTGAGAGTGGAAAAAGACAGAGAGAAAAGGGATATACAAGAGGAGAGAGAGAGGGGGAAGTGATTGGAAAAGACAGAGAGAAAAGGGATATACAAGAGGAGAGAGAGAGTGATTCTTCCTTCTCAGCCTTAGAACCAATTTAGAACCAAACTTTCTTTGAAATATATGTTTTTTCCTTTTCACTGTTGTGGGTGCAACTCATCCACTTTCTGCTTCCCATACCTGCAGCCAAATGCGATTTAAGCAGGCAGTGAATAATTCAGTATGTAGAGAAAACTTTCCCATCTGGCTCTCCCATCTCAGTAATGATGAACTTCATTCTCTCTCCTCTGCTCTGTGATGATCATCTAATGCATGAATCAAAAGATGACACACAATCAACGTTGTTTTATACGTAATCACTGGGCAGACACATCAGTTAAACATCTAGTTTAGAATGATATTTGATTGAAGCTAACGTAAAATTAACAAACGGATTTAGGTTCAAAGGGAAAAAAATGCAAATGTTCCTGAAATTCCTTTACATTGATGGCTTTTTTGAAATTCTAAAAGTTTTCCACTTTGATTCATCATAATCCGATTAAAAAACATAGGTTGTTTTGGTGAAATGACGAGGAAATAACTTTGATTCAACCAGTTTCTGCCTATTGGCTATTTTACACTGGAATAGGTTGTAGGATACAGACACGCCAACAAATGCTGTACTTTTTTAGTTGTGCTTAGATGCTCATCATGAAATTATATGGCCTGTGGGTCTGAAAATTACACACGGGGACACATTGAAAAATGTATTAACAATAAATGCAGGGAAGACTGCAGTTTCAAAGCCCATCTGCATTGCACACATAGTCGGCTTCATAAGGGTCATTGTCTTGGTTGAGGGAAACTCCTGATCCTACTTATATATTGCAGTAAGACCCTGGAGCTTTTCCTGATCAGGTCACTTCTAGTTATTTACAAGTTATAGACTCGGAAAGACGGTTTATAAAAGATGTTTATTACACTCTAGCTGTCTATTATAGATACATTTACATTTAAGTCATTTAGCAGACGCTCTTATCCAGAGCGACTTCTATTCTACATGTATATTGTAACTGTCTACTGTAACTGTCTATTGTAGATGTTCTATTCTACATGTATATTGTAACTGTCTACTGTAACTGTCTATTGTAGATGTCTATTGTAGATGTCTATTGTAGATGTATATTGTAACTGTCTATTGTAACTGTCTACTGTAGCTGTCTATTGTAGATGTCTATTGTAGATGTATATTGTAGATGTCTATTGTACATGTATATTGTAACTGTCTATTGTAGCTGTCTATTATAGCTGTCTGTTGTAGATGTCTGTTGTAGATGTCTATTGTAACTGTCTATCGTAGCTGTCTATTGTAACTGTATATTGTAGATGTCTGTTGTAGCTGTCTGTTGTAGCTGTCTGCTGTAGATGTCTATTGTAGCTGTCTATTGTAGATGTATATTGTAACTGTCTGTTGTAGCTGTCTGTTGTAGATGTCTGTTGTAGATGTCTATTGTAGATGTCTATTGTAGCTGTATGTTGTAGCTGTCTATTGTAGATGTCTATTGTAGCTGTCTGTTGTAGCTGTCTATTGTAGCTGTCTGTTGTAGATGTCTGTTGTAGATGTCTATTGTAGATGTATATTGTAACTGTATATTACAGATGTCTATTGTAGCTGTCTGTTGCAGCTGTCTGTTGTAATATCTGTTGTAGCTGTCTGTTGTTGATGTTTACTATAGCTGCCTATTGTAGATGTCTATTATAGATGTCTATTGTAGATGTCTATTGTAGATGTCTATTGTATATGTCTATTGTAGATGTCTATTGTAGATGTCTATTGTAGATGTATATTGTAGATGTCTATTGTAGATGTCTGTTGTAGCTGTCTGTTGTCGCTGTCTGTTGTTGATGTTTACTATAGCTGCCTATTGTAGATGTATATTATAGATGTCTATTATAGCTGTCTATTGTAACTGTCTACTGTAGCTGTCTATTGTAACTGTCTACTGTAGCTGTCTATTGTAGATGTCTATTGTAGATGTATATTGTAGATGTCTATTGTACATGTATATTGTAACTGTCTATTGTAGCTGTCTATTGTAGATGTCTGTTGTAGCTGTCTATTGTAGATGTCTATTGTACATGTATATTGTAACTGTCTATTGTAGCTGTCTATTGTAGCTGTCTATTATAGCTGTCTGTTGTATACTGGCTGTCTATTGTAGATGTCTGTTGTAGCTGTATGTTGTAGATGTCTATTGTAGATGTATATTGTAGATATATATTGTAGATGTCTATTGTAGATGTCTATTGTAGATGTTTATTGTAGATGACTGTTGTAGATGTCTAGTATAGCTATATATTGTAGATGTATATTGTAGATGTCTGTTGTAGATGACTACTGTAGATGTCTGTTGTAGATGACTGTAGATGTCTATTGTAGATGTATATTGTAGATGACTACTGTAGATGTCTATTGTAGATGTCTGTTGTAGATGACTACAGTAGATGTCTATTGTAGATGTCTGTTTGTACTAGATCCTGGAGGAGTTTTCTACACATCATCATCTCTTCAAAATGACCAGCTCCTCCTTTTCCCCGGTTCTTTCGTAATCATAATTGGTTGCTCCTCCAGCCATTCTCAAATGCAGGTTAACTTCCTCCCCCACCCTCTCTTACAATAACCCACAACACAGGTCACTTCTAATACTCCCTCTGCCAATGCCTTTCTTATTTCCTCCAAGTGTCATCCTACAACAACCTGAAATGGAGACTCAATAAATACAGCTTTAAAGTCAGGGACCTTAGTCTCCTCCATCATAATGATGTTTTGAACTTCGGTACGGTGTACATATTAGGACAGCCTCAGTCCTACAGAGCGTTGCTCAGAGCACAGTCATAGGCTACCCAAGAGAATGCATAACTCCTGTCACAACGCACCCTCATGCCATGTCAATACTTTGGCTCTGTGTCACAGAATGATGACAGTGAGGGAAGCTTAACTACGTAATACCGCAGATGTAATACCATGTTGCAGACTAGACATCCGATGGAAGCCTCTCTATAGGCTACGAGCCAGGGCTCAGGGAACAAATTACAGACAGATCAGCTTTTCTCCACTGACTGCTCAGGTCACAAAAAATTAACTAGGTTTTAATGATTTCATAAGTCCATTTTATGTGTACCATGGAGATTTTCACAGCACTTAGTAACACTTTATTTGGCACTCGTGCAAAAGGAAAATACAACTTAGGAGTGAAATCCCCAAATCCCCAAAGAGAATAACCAGGACATTCTATGATCTCTCCCTTATAAAGCACCCCAAGGTGTTGTCAGACGAGGGAGTTGTCAGACAGGTCAGTGGAGCTGCTGTCACTCTCCACCTCCTCCACACCCTCTCTCTCTCTCTCTCTCTCTCTCTCTCTCTCTCTCTCTCTCTCTCTCTCTCTCTCTCTCTCTCTCTCTCTCAATTCAATTCAAGGACTTTATTGGCATGGCAAACATGTGTTAACATTGCCAAAGCAAGTGAGGTAGATAATATACAAGTGAAATATTATTACATTACACATACAAAAGTTTCAAAACAATAAAGACATTACAAATATCATATTATATATATATATATATATATATATATATAGTGTTTTAACAATGTACAAATGGTTAAAGTACACAAGATAAAATAAATAACATAAATATGGGTTGTAATTACAATATGGGTTGTACTCTCTCTCTCTCTCTCTCTCTCTCTCTCTCTCTCTCTCTCTCTCTCTCTCTCTCTCTCTCTCTCTCTCTCTCTCTCTCTCTCTCTCTCTCTCTCCATCCCCCACTAGTCCCCCTCAGTCTCAGCTCCCATGGTTCGATGGGTGGTTTCCCCCTCTCTGAACATTAGGTTGGGTATAAAGAGGAGCGGTGCTCCAGTGGGTTGGTAAAGCCATAAAACATGTATGTGTTTTTCTGTTGCGCTCAAGGGGACGGCTATCAAAGGCGCTCTTCTGGAGGCAGGAAAACAGCTTCCTCTTCGTAGAACAAAGAGCATTGGTTTAGGATGTAGCTGAATAAGAAGAGCTGACGCAACCTCCCGGATGCCGGTATTGTGATGAAGATGGAGAAAGCTAAGGTGATTGAATCACTGCTATGTGGTCATGGCTCTGCTTAGCCTGGTTTAACCAGACTGCTGTGCTCAGCGTTGTTTCACTTTGTGATTCCAGTGGTCAGTCTGGTTAACCAGGCTAGGCTAGGCCATGCTAGTTTGGCACAGAGGTTAGGTCTATTGTAAGCCTGGAGTCTAACAAGTCTAAGACGTTGACTAGAGAGAATGATATGGTCCATCATTGACAACCTCCATCTTGAGAGGGAGAGTGGCTGATGACTTCCCAGGTCTGTGTATTGGAATGAGTAAGTACAGTAAACTAGACAAAATAAGCCCTGCGGACAGGTGTCCGCCCTGTCACGTCTGACCACAGAACAGTGGACCTCATTTTATCTTCATTTCCTGATGATTCTACATGTTGAATCTCCATCGTCCGTCACCATTGAATCTTGAACCCGTTGAACCAATTCAGTAGAATATTGCATCATCTCACTTCACCAACCCTTCACATCTACACATACAACGCACCTGAACAAGACATGACACTAGAATGATGTATTCCATGTTTTATTACATTCAATGCATACTTCTATAATTCCATGTGGACCTGTCGAACCCATCACCACAATGTAGATGTAACGGCGTTCTTCGTTTGTCGAAAGAGAGTAGGACCGAAATGCAGCGTGTTGGTTACTCATGTTTTTAATAGAACAAATGACGATACATGAAAATAACAAAAACAACAAACGGAACGTGAAAAACCTATACAGCCTGTCTGGTGAACACTAACACAGAGACAGGAACAATCACCCAAGAAATACAAAGTGAAAACCATGCTACCTAAATACGGTTCCCAATCAGAGACAACGAGAATCACCTGACTCTGATTGAGAACGCCTCAGGCAGCCAAACCTATGCAACACACACCCCTAATCAGCCACAATCCCAATAACTAAAAAACCCCACTAAGAATTACAACAAACAATAAACCCATGTCACACCCTGGCCTGACCAACTAATTAACTAAAACACAAAATACTAAGACCAAGGCGTGACAGTAGAAGATATCGCTTCTTAAGGGAAATCGCTCAAGATATTGAATAACCCTCTACAAAACCACATTGGTGTAAAGTACTTAAGTAAAAATATTCTAAAGTTCTACTTAAGTCGTTTTTTGGGGTATCTGTACTTTACTTTACTATTTATATTTTTGACAACTTTTACTTTTACTTCACTACATTGCTGAAGAAAATATAGTACTTTTTACTCCATACATTTTCCCTGACACCCAAAGTACCCATTACATTTTGAATGTTTAGCAGGACAGGAAAATAGTCAAATTCACACACTTATCAACCGAACATACCTGTCAATCCCTACTGCCTTTGATCTGGCGGACTCACTAAACACACATTCTTCCTCTGTAAATGGTGTCTGAATGTTGGAGTCTGCCCGTGGCCATCCTGTTTGCTTAATATGAGGAATTTGAAATGATTGCTTAATATAAGGAATTTGAAATTATTTATATTTTTACTTTCGATACTTAAGTATAATTTAAACCAAATACTTTTAGACTTTTACTCAAGTAGTATTCTACTGGGTGATGTGTACTTTTACTTGAGTAATTTTCTATTAAGGTATCTTTACTTTTCCTCAAGTATGACAGCTGGGTACTTTTTCCACCACTGTAAAACCAGTACTCATACTTAGAAAATAATGAGTTATATTTTGCTACATGTAGGCTACTGTCTGTAATTTCTCAATATATTTCATGATGTGTAGCATAACATGTGTGCAATGATATGCCAAATCTGTGATTTAGTGCATTTTTATTGGGTAAGCATTAGAATAAGCCACCTCAAAATTTGCAGCCATAAGTGGAAATATCTCTCTAGGAGCTGATCCGTCGTCAATATTGTGAAATAATGATAATGTTTAGGAAAGATTTGAATGTAGAAAGCTGATCCAAGAGAAGCGCTCCCTTTCTTTCGATCCCATCAGTATCGACAGATGCTCCAACAATGCACTGGGTGTGGCGTTTTGGTGTCTTCAGCCGTTGTAGGAAAGATGCATCATAAAACACTCATAAGCCTCAGTTCCATGGCTATCAGGAAACCAGGCCCTGTTTATTGCTCCAGGAAATAAAGAATGTGAACATCACGTCCCATCATACCCATGTGATGCTTATTCTGCTCTCTCTCTCTCTCTCTCTCTCTCTCTCTCTCTCTCTCTCTCTCTCTCTCTCTCTGCTTTCTCTCTCTCCATTTCTCTCTTTCTCTCCCTGCAAACTCCTCAGCCTTGTCTTCAAGGCTTCAGCATGTATTTTTCATCATGTGTGTGGGACTGCTGGAGGAGAGAAACGCAAGGATATTACTAATGATCACGTACAGGCCTGGAGGGCTGGCCATTTCATGGCTACTCAAAGAGTCTGATTAGACATTCCTTTTATGCATTTAAAGCAAATGAGGGAGACGGAGCTGTCTTATTTGTCCCTGCCTCCCTCCCTTCCCCTCTACTCTGCTCTGATGCAGGTCTACATCTGTATGACTGTATGGTAACTCCAGTGTTTCTGTCTCCCCCAGGCGACATCGACAAATAAAGTTTTGTTTATTATTCTTCCTTTAACAGGAAGTCGAGCTGTGTAGGAAACAACCTGGATGGCCTGGTAGTTCTATTGATGTTCCACCACGTGCTTCCATAAAAGCTCATTAGGCTTAAACTGTATGCGCTGTGAGCTTTAGTAATGATGATATGCCTTCCTTATTTTTAATAAGGAAAAGGCATTCATCTTTGTGGAATATTCTCTGCCCTCTACTGGTTTCTCCTTAGGGAATCCCCCCACTTGTTCAATTCCTCTCTGACTCCATCCCATGTCTGTTGTAAGACTATGTAAGAGAAGAGCAACACAGATGGTAATACAATGCAGAAGCTTTTCTCAACGCTGAGACATTTTAGAAAGCGTGTTTGTTGTGAGTTATGCCGGCTACCTCTACCCAAAATCAGACCAAAAAAACATCAAACCTTTCAATTGCACAAAACCAGAGGCAGAGAGTGATTTTAAAGGCGTGGATAAAAAATCCGGATATGTCAGAAAATATATGTATTTTCTACAGTCCTTTGATCCTCGACTTAAGTGAAATCTTCTTTTTTGATTGAAGAGAAAGTTGATTTCCCAGAGTGCTTTGCCTGGTGGGTGAGGAGGAGGAAGCAGGGTTGTCTTGTCAGTTAGTCAGTTTGGGTCCTTGCAAACACATCACATTTCATCTGGACCTCTCCAGAAAGGGAGACTGAGGGATGCAGTTTTGTATAGGCCAGGCTTCCTTTTGCATGTCTATGAATGGAGACCAGTGGCGGCTGGTGACAGAAAAAGTTGAGGAGAATAATGGATGAAAATGATGACGTCTAAGCTTCCCTTTGCGATGTGTGTGAATGGAGACGTTTGGCAAAGTGAATGTGTTTGCTTCTGGTTTCACCGTTCAGAATGCAAAACAACGGAAAGAAATGCGGTCGCTGGGCCCACAGAGATCCACCCAGCAGACCTGAATGTCATATCCATGCTGTGTCTTGTTGTAACATCAACTCCTGGATAATACATTCACACAACATGCATGCTTCAATCTCTGCACAAGCAGCAATTTTCTTGAAGAACTTGTAACCGAGTTGTTAGTTCACATCCCTAGAGAGTCACACAATACATCTGCTTCGCTCTTCGTCAAGGATTTCAAGCCGTATTGTGGAAAACCAAGTGTTGAAAAACTGCAATGAATAAGCAACAAGGCCACTTCAGGTACAAAGCAAAAAAATATATTTTGGATTCCTGTTGAAAAAAGACATATACCCCTCCTCTCACAAGGCCCAATATAGCAAGTGGGCTAACATTTCAGCAGTATCACACTGGCAGGTAGCCTATCATAATTGAGCTGAAAGAGAGGGAGAAATCACTATTAATCTATCTATCAACCATGTTAGCAGTGGTCTGTTGGTTTTACAAAGTGCTTGTCTTCAGCTTACCACTGAAGGCTGTGAAAAAGACACTCACTGAGGGTTTAAGCCGGCTAAGAAGAACTTAGTTCTCTCTCTGAGGAGGAGGAGGAGGAGGAGGGTCTTTTAGTTCAATTCAAAAGGCCTTTATTGTCATGGGAAACATGTGTTTACAATGCCAAAGCAAATGGAACAGACAATAAACAAAAGGGAAATAAGCAACGGAAACATTAGTAAACATTAGGAAACATTACACTAACAAAAGTTTGGAAAGGATATAGACATTTCAAATGTTATGTTATTGGCTAAATTCAGTGTTGTAACAATGTACAAGTACTTTAAGTATGAAAGGGAGAATAAATAAACAGATAAATATTGGTGGTATTTACAATGTTGTTTGTGCTCCACTGGTTGGCCTTCTGTCATGGCAACGGGCCACACATCTTGCTGATGTGATGCCGCACTGCGGTATTTCACCTGATATGGGAGTTCGTCAATGTTTTATTAGTTTCAAATTCTCTGTGGGTCTGTGTGATCTGTGGGAAATGTGTGTGTCTAATGTGGTCATCCATTTGGCAGATCAAGAAATGTAGCTCAGTTTGTGGGCAGTGTGCACATAGCCTGTCATCTCTCAAGAGCCAGGTCTGCCTTTGGCTGCCTCTCTCAATAGCAAGGCTATGCTCACTGAGTCTGTCCGTAGTCAAGGATTTTCTTAATTTAGGGTCAGCCACAGTGGTCAGATATCTGCCACTGTGTACTCTCTGTTTACTGAAGGTCCAGATAGCATTCCAATCTGCTCAGTTCTTTGGTTGATTCTTTCCAGGTTGTCAAATAGTTATATTTTTGCTTTCTCATAACTTGGTTGGGTCAAAATATGTTTCTGTCAACCAGCTGGCTGAGGTGACTCTAGGTTCATCTCTCTGTAGGTGAGGGCTTTGTGGTAGAATGTGTGGACATTGCTTCCTTTTAGGAGGTTGTAGAGTTGAACAGGTCTTTTCTGGATGCTGATAACTAGCAGGTATAGTCATCATTCTGCTCTGCATACATTTTTTGGGGTTTTGCGTTGTTCACAAAGCATATTTTTGCAGAATTCTACATGCAGAATCTCAATTGGGTGTTTGTCCCTTTTTGTTAATTCTTGTTTGGTGAGTGGACCCAGACAATCACAACCATAGAGGGCAATGGGTTTGATAACTGATTGAAGTATTTTAACCAGACTGTAATTTGGATTTTGAGTTTTACGTTCCTTTTGATGGCATAGAAAGCCCTTCTTGTCTCGTTCACAGTTCACAGGGTCTTATTCATTCATACTCAATTGGCCCAGCATCGTCCAGGTTTGGCCCGGGTAGGCTGTCATTGTAAATAAGCATTTGATCTTCACTGGCTTGCCTAGTTAAATACATGTTAAATAAATAATAATAAAGGTGCTGTGTATGTGTGTGTGCGTGTGTGTGTGTGTGTGTGTATATAGTTTGCGTGTGTAGTGTGTGTGTGTTTGTTGGTGGGGGACATATTTTATTCTATAATTTGCTCTGCTATCTGGCAGGGTTGGGTCTCAGCCAGAGACCCACACAGGAGCCAAAATACTGTTGAAATTCAACTCGGGTGGATAAATCTGGTTAATTATGAAAAGGTCTATCAATTTTAAACAACGTTCTTGTGCATTTTCACTCTTCCAGCTCAGATGGGTGGAACTGTTGAGTCAGGTCAAGCCACTCAGATGGGTGGAACTGTTGAGTCAGGTCATGCCACTCAGATGGGTGGAACTGTTGAGTCAGGTCATGCCACTCAGATGGGTGGAACTGTTGAGTCAGGTCATGCCACTCAGATGGGTGGAACTGTTGAGTCAGGTCATGCCACTCAGATGGGTGGAACTGTTGAGTCAGGTCATGCCACTCAGATGGGTGGAACTGTTGAGGCAGGTCATGCCACTCAGATGTCAGATGAGGAAGCAGGGGTATTGAACATGTATGTGAGACGTCCCACCAATAATGTGTATGTTTACTCTGTTATGCTACCACAGTACACACACCAGTGTATTGGGGTATGATTCAAATACCCATAGAAAGGGTCCATACACTAGACTGTGTTTCATCCAGTGAAGCATCTCTTAAAACTTTAAATTGACTTTGCAAAGATTTAACTGATGATTTCTCCCCCACTCTTTTCATACAAGATTGATCATGTTGAAACAGTTCCCCAAACACCTTTTTAATTTAAAAAATGTTTCTCAACATGACATCATCAAAATAAAGGTTAAATTAAAAAAAATCAGATTTTTTCTTCCCCTTTCACCGTCCAATCAGATATGCCACAGCTGGCCTGGTGTTCTACATTCCCAGGGTCTCCAATGTCACCCAGCTCTTCTGCCCTCTCTCAGTAGAAGCTCACATCCAAATCAAGACTGGCTGGTATGGGGCAGCAAGGGGAGCTGAACTGATGTCACTCAGATTCCATTGAAATGACCTTGAGTGTCTCACGCTTTGGAAAAGTGACATGTCTAGTGTAGCAGGCCAGTGATTAGCACTCATGTATGATTTAGCCGATAGATGATTTTCTTTAGGAAGGTTTTACTTGCACTGACTGTGGGATAGGTGGTTGTCTTACCTCTCTTAGTTGAATGCCCTGACTGTGGGATATGTGGTTGTCTTACCTCTCTTAGTTGAATGCCCTGACTGTGGGATATGTGGTTGTCAAACCTCTCTTAGTTGAATGCCCTGACTGTGGGATATGTGGTTGTCTTACCTCTCTTAGTTGAATGCCCTGACTGTGGGATATGTGGTTGTCTTACCTCTCTTAGTTGAATGCCCTGACTGTGGGATATGTGGTTGTCTTACCTCTCTTAGTTGAATGCCCTGAATGTGGGATATGTGGTTGTCTTACCTCTCTTAGTTGAATGCCCTGACTGTGACTGTGGGATATGTGGTTGTCTTACCTATCTTAGTTGAATGCCTGACTGACTGTGGGATATGTGGTTGTCTTACCTCTCTTAGTTGAATGCCCTGACTGTGGGATATGTGGTTGTCTTACCTCTCTTAGTTGAATGCCCTGAATGTGGGATATGTGGTTGTCTTACCTCTCTTAGTTGAATGCCCTGACTGTGGGATATGTGGTTGTCTTACCTATCTTAGTTGAATGCCCTGACTGTGGGATATGTGGTTGTCTTACCTCTCTTAGTTGAATGCCCTGACTGTGGGATATGTGGTTGTCTTACCTCTCTTAGTTGAATGCCCTGACTGTGGGATATGTGGTTGTCTTACCTCTCTTAGTTGAATGCCCTGACTGTGGGATATGTGGTTGTCTTACCTCTCTTAGTTGAATGCCCTGACTGTGGGATATGTGGTTGTCTTACCTATCTTAGTTGAATACCCGGACTGTGGGATATGTGGTTGTCTTACCTATCTTAGTTGAATGCCCTGACTGTGGGATATGTGGTTGTCTTACCTATCTTAGTTGAATGCCCTGACTGTGGGATATGTGGTTGTCTTACCTCTCTTAGTTGAATGCCCTGACTGTGGGGTATGTGGTTGTCTTACCTCTCTTAGTTGAATGCACTGACTGGGATATGTGGTTGTCTTACCTCTCTTAGTTGAATGCCCTGACTGTGGGATATGTGGTTGTCTTACCTCTCTTAGTTGAATGCCCTGACTGTGGAATATGTGGTTGTCTTACCTCTCTTAGTTGAATGCCCGGACTGTGGGATATGTGGTTGTCTTACCTCTCTTAGTTGAATGCCCTGACTGTGGGATATGTGGTTGTCTTACCTCTCTTAGTTGAATGCCCTGACTGTGGGATATGTGGTTGTCTTACCTATCTTAGTTGAATGCCCTGACTGTAAATTGCTCTGGATAAGAGTGCCTGCTAAATGACCAAACCTAAATGTTAAATATTAATGTGAGAACCTCAGAGACCAGGAAGTAATTACAGTTTTTCTCAGTCACTTTGGTGCATTTTTCACATCATACCTAACATGTGCAAAATAATAAGTGCATCTCTCAGAACAATTTGTACAAACTGCAATATACAATAGATATGTTCCTAAAGCTAGTCAGTCACTAAAAATCCTTAGTACATCTCTCAAAAGTAAATATTCATGCCAATGATAATATCAGTGTCATCAGAATGATAAGTCATTGAGTCATCGTTCACGAACAAGGTCATCAAAATGTTTAGACTTGTTGTCAATGTAACTGTGTACTTTGACAGTATTACCTGATGTAAACTTAGGCTACAGTTTGGATGACAGTTACTGTATTGAAAATGCACAAGGCTGCACTTCTATGGCATATATCAATTTCAACAGTACTGTTTACATATTACTGTATGTGGGTTATTGATTGAAAGAGACTGGACAACCCAAGGGGCACAAAGGGAAAAAAACTGAATTAGAAAGAAACACAGGAAACCACCCCGAAGGCACAACTTTGCCCGCAGCACTGTTGTGCTGTCTCTACACATCCAGACGTTCCTGTCTGTCGGCCCACATATTCTCATCCACATCACACCGGATATTTTCCCTTCCAATGCAACGTGGAAAGAATCTTTTGGAATGCCTTATCCATCCTCTGCAGGCGTCTACTGTGAGGTCCTCACATGCTACATCCATTGCAGCCAGCAGGGTCATCTGTGTGTGTGGCTGACGATCGTACACCTTCCACCTCCATGCTGAAAATAACTCCTCAATTGGGTTAAGGAATGGTGAATAAGGTGGGAGGAATTCTATGAGCATCCTCGAGTGGGTCACAAACCATTGCCTTATGATGTTTGATCGATGGAAACTCACATTATCACAAATGACCACATACTTTGGCAAATCCTCTCTAAACAGACCCCTCTCATTGTCAGGGATGAGAGCTCTGTAGAGAGTCTCTAAAAAGTTGAGTAGATGCTGGGTGTTGTATGGCCCTATAAGGGAGATATGGGTTAGGACACCATGCTCCGAAATAGCAGCACACATGGTGATATTTCCTCCCCGTTGGCCTGGCAAATCCACAGTAGCTCTGTGACCGATGATATTCCGACCCCGCCTTCTGCATTTGGTCAGGTTGAAGCCAGCCTCATCCACGTATACAAAGTTGTGAGAGGGTTCACCTGATTCCAACTCCATTATACGCTATATCCCAGAACACACAGTTGAATTTGTTTTGGTTAGGAAGAGTGACATAAAATGTACATATATTGCATTTTCCTTCCACAGCAATGGAAATGTGTGCAGTTTAAGCTTACTGTACTATGTATCACTATAAAACGTTGCTGTAAAGTAGTTACATAGATATATGTTTTACCTATACATACTGGTACCGTAGCTCCTTAACTCTGTCCTCATTCCTTTGGAATGGTACACGGTACAGCTGTTTCATACTCATCTGGTTTCTATGCAGCAACCTGTCGATGGTGGAGATGCTAACCGTATGGATGTTTTCAAAGACATCATTGTCTTCTATAATGGCATTGTTTGCTCGAACCATGGTGCAAATAGCCTCCTCCTGTTGAAGTGTGAAAAGGCGTCCTCTGCCACCAGTTTGAGGTAATCTTGCAGTCCTATGTGGGAAAAATGCAGTGATGCATCGCACACTTTCACATAGACAAAAACTATGCGAACACACATTTTACTGTAAAACATACAGGTGGGTGCATGTAAGGTGCAGTATGTATCTGTATAGAGTATATTTCTGTATGCTTGTGAAATACAAGTGGACTACTGTAATATAAAGCATTGTCGGAAGTATACAGTATACTGCTTATATACAGTAACAGTGCACTGTACATTGGTGGACATACCTGTTCTCTCTTCGAAACGTTTGAACTATTGAGGACACGGTTGATCTCCCAATATTCGGCTGCACCCTTCGACCCGCCTCAGCCATTGTAAGGCCATGATTGACAACATGGTTTACAAGTGTGTGGTAGTGGCCCTTATGTCATCAGATATGCGCCTATGTCCTCTTCTTCCTCCTCTTGGCTGTTGACCCTGTTCGTTTCCTGGTCCATCCATTATTGGAAAATTGCAACTCTGTGTTGTGGTCTGTCTATATATGCTTGCCAATTGATTATTCATGAGATGCACCTTTGAGCAATTTAGACAACTGGTTGATTGTTGGTTGAACTAACACTTTACATTCCTTCATGAGTGAGGGTCAATTTCACCTGCACGATTCATCAATTCACGTTTTTGTACAAAAGGTCTAATAGAAATGTGTAAAACTATGCTTGACAGTTTATGACAAATAGTTCAACAATTTTGCATGTAATGGCTTATGCAAGGAACTAATGCCTAGATGTTTTGAGGGGTAAGACTATTCAACAGAGAACCATCTACTATATTTTGATCAACATGACATGAGCAATTGATAATGTGGGAAAAAGCTGACACTTGTACATTATCAATTGCAATTTGTTCAAAGGAATAAGAAATTGCTTTAATGATGTGCACAAGTGACTAGATGATTTGGAATTTGTACAAGTAGTATCAAGAATTGCACTTTTGATCTAAGAAATGCACCAAATCGACTGAGAAAAACTGTAACCACAGATCTAGGATCAGATGACCCTATCCTAAATCCTAACCTGCTAACCTGAACGAGGTCTTTGGAGAGCAGTGAGCCATCATCGGCTTCTCTCGTCAGTAACTGAAACCAGTTGTTTAAAATAGGCATTCTGTTCTCCAATTGATTTCTGTATTCTAGTGATTTGTATTGACTTTTGAATCCTTGTATTGTAATGATAACTGTGAAGAGAACAAGCTACGAGTCTATCTAATCCACACTCTGCAGATAGATACAGTTTTGTATGTTCTGTTGCATAGTGGGCTATGGATAGTTCCCTTGTGGACAGAAGAAAGAGAGGTTGCTGAAAGATTCATATAGAACGCTCGCTCAACCGGCGTTTCCATGGCAACGCTTCAGTCTCGTTGAGCAGAACAAGAAAAGAAGGCCTTAACTCAGACCTAGATTGACTGGCTCAAACTCACTTTGATTTCTGCCCTTCTCTCTCACTGTCTCTCTCTCTCTCTCCCCGTCTCGCTCTCCTTCCGGCTTACCTTCCGGCTCTCTCTCCTTCTCTCTTTCTCCTTCTCTCTCTCCTCTCTCTCCCACTCCCTTTTTTAAGTTCTTCATGGATTTATCTGATACTTAGCATTTCATAATAAACACTTAATTTCATTTTTTACCACTGGTGTCCTGTTGATCCTTTACATAACTCACAATGCATTGGAATTCTCAAGCATACTGACAACAGAGCACTTCGATGTCAAGACACACACACACACACACACACACACACACACACACACACACACACACACACACACACACACACACACACACACACACACACACACACACACACACACACACACACACACACACACACACACACACCCATGCATGCACACACCCACACACGTATATTACTATTCTGTAAAAATAGAAAACTTTCCCATGAATGGGATGCCGCTAAGCCAAGTTGTTGGTTTATACAATCACCCAAAACGTCATTAGAAGAAACAGTCTAGAGAATGAAAGGCCTGAGGCTGGGAGAAGTGAAAATCAGCCTCTATGTAAACCTATCATTTCTTTATGACCCTGAATCACAGACACACATGGCACTATTCCATCAATTCCACTAACCACTATTCCATCAATTCCACTAACCAGGTTTCAAGGATTCATAGAAAAACATATTCTTACAGTGCAGCAAAGACACACATTCAGATGGAAGACAGACAGACACACATTCAGATGGAAGACAGACAGACACACATTCAGATGGAAGACAGACAGACACACATTCAGATGGAAGACAGACAGACAGACAGATAGACAGATAGATAGATAGATAGATAGATAGATAGATAGATAGATAGATAGATAGATAGATTGTATAATAAGTAGGCAGACAGACAGACAGACAGACAGACAGACAGACAGACAGACAGACAGACAGACAGACAGACAGACAGACAGACAGACAGACAGTTAGTTTGTATAATAAGTATTTAACCCCCTTGGATTTTTTTCACATTTTGTTGCATTGTAGTAGAAAAATAGAGAGTGAACAAATGTGAACGATGATGAAGGCCAATGGCCCAGTTGATTGATGACTCAATCACGATTTATGACATTGTTTGGATTGTTGACTATCTGTGGGTTATCACACGGGTCAAACACACCTTATCTGTGGGTTATCACACGGGTCAAACACACCTTATCTGTGGCTTTCCCATAGATCACAGACACCACTGAAGGTGTAAAATCAACTAAATGAATGTTACCGTGTTAATTAAATTGTCTGTAAGGGCTATGCATTTATTGTTACAGGGAAACTGTGTTATTCAGTTGGTCGGATGGCGGTCAGTTCAAAGAGGAGCGTCACAGGTGAGCCCTCCAGGACACCTACAGCACCCGATGTCACAGGAAGGCCAACAACCACCTGAGCCACTGCCTGTTCACCACACTGTCATCCAAAATGCGAGGTCAGTACAAGTGCATCAAAGCGGGGACCGAGAGACTGAAAAAACGCTTCTATCTCAAGGCCATCAACTGTTAAATAGCCACCACTAGCACAGAGAGGCTGCTGCCTACATACACATACTTGAACTAATTGGCTACTTTAATAAATGGAACACTAGTCACTAATAATGTTCACATATCTTGCATTACTCATCTCATATGCATATAGTGTATTCTGTGCTATCTATGGCCTCGATGAGGCTCTCTTGTTCAGATATTGGTAAGTGGACTGTAGGCAGGGCATGAAAGGGGTAAGGAATCAAGTTGTTTGTGTTGTCAAGTACTTTATCAAATCCTCTTCGGTTGTCCTGGTTTCCAGTGATTTGCAGAAGAGGATGTCTTCCTTAATTGACCCCCCCATAAACATAACAGATATATATACCAGGAGCTGTGCCTGTCCCGCCACGTCTGTTGACTCATCCAGCCAGTAATTGTTTCCACACATCTCCTGCCATGTCACTGATGCATCGTGAAACAGTGTTGTTTGATGAAGGCATTGTCTGTATATTTCTTTAGGCTTTTCCCCCAGCATCGTCCCAGCCATATCCGCGGCAGCAGGAAGAATTAAGTCCTCCACATAGTATGGGGCTTGTCATGTCCAAGCCACTCGGTAGCTCACCATATAAGACGCTTCTAGCCCCTTCTTATTAATGGTATCTGTTGCTTTCTACTTAATCATAAAATGTCAATTGGAAAGAGGGGAGAATATGCTCTTAATGATGCATATAACTGAGCGTTAACACTGCGTGATGGGATCAGAAGAAATGATGCGTCTGTCATTGTGCATCTTGAGAAGAGTAGGACTACGCTGCCCTCTGCTGACGGAGAGAGGAGAACACAGATTGGTGTCCGTTCACAGCATCCCATTGCTGATTATTTCCAGCTTGCTTTCTTTCAAATATGTTTCAATTTATTTACACATATTTCATTTCTATAAAATGCCATCAATGAAACATGTTTATGTGCACATGAAATAAGATTTTCTAAGTAAATAAATGGGGAGTTGTTCGGGGACATTGAATGAGACCCAGATGTAAAAGTGAACATCTGGACAGAGAGGGTCCAAAAATGTTCTATGCCAAATATAAACGACATGACACACGCAAAACATAGTTATTCTGATATTATTTAGTGTAAACATGTGTCAGTTTAGTTGGGATTGCTTTCATAAAACATATTCAGATCCGGCTATGAAAAATGCTAATTAATTTGACCTTTAATGCATTCTCTAAAGTAGCCAGATAGAGTACATACAGTAGGCCTATAAACGTTTGTCAAAATACCTATATTGATAGGTAGGAGGAGGCTAAAAAAGTTGAAATTAATTGCTTTAATTTTCATAATCTGCAGATATGTCACCACAAACAATAGGATTATGTAGAGTATTGATTTATTTTTCATAATCAGCAGAGATGTCACTACAAATAATAGGATTATGTAGAGTATTGATTTATTTTTCATAATCAGCAGAGATGTCACTACAAATAAAAGACCACACACACCAGCAGATCATTTCATAAGACTACAGACAGGCATATCCACTCCCCATGCATTTGAACCGATACCCACCCAGTAGACCACACACACCAGCAGATCATTTCATAAGACTACAGACAGGCATATCCACTCCCCATGCATTTGAACCGATACCCACCCAGTAGACCACACACACCGGCAGATCATTTCATAAGACTACAGACAGGCATATCCACTCTCCATGCATTTGAACCGATACCCACCCAGTAGACCACACACACTGGCAGATCATTTCATAAGACTACAGACAGGCATATCCACTCCCCATGCATTTGAACCGAAACCCACCCAGTAGACCACACACACCGGCAGATCATTTCATAAGACTACAGACAGGCATATCCACTCCCCATGCATTTGAACCGATACCCACCCAGTAGACCACACACACCAGCAGATCATTTCATAAGACTACAGACAGGTATATCCATTCCCCATGCATTTGAACCGATACCAACCCAGTAGACCACACACACCGGCAGATCATTTCATAAGACTACAGACAGGCATATCCACTCTCCATGCATTTGAACCGATACCAACCCAGTAGACCACACACACCAGCAGATCATTTCATAAGACTACAGACAGGTATATCCATTCCCCATGCATTTGCCATAGACATCGGTCTAGTCTATTTAATGGTTCATGTAGGCTTCTAAATCTATTATTACGTAATCACATGCAGCCAGCTGAAAAGAAAACAGCAATTTAACAAGCACTACCTGAGTTTTGGAAAGTCCTGCCTACTGCCTGTGGCTGCTGGGTGTTGCCTGCTTTGGAACGGTCATCAACACAGACTTGCATGCTGAGTAGAAATCCAAGGGTCGGCATCAACGATCACAACAATATGTTCCCAGACTTTTAACTTCACGTGTGAACTGTTTGTCATGATGTGGAATTCCCCTTCCACTGTTTGTCATGATGTGGAATTCCCCTTCCACTGTTTGTCATGATGTGGAATTCCCCTTCCACTGTTTGTCATGATGTGGAATTCCCCTTCCACTGTTTGTCATGATTTGGAATTCCCCTTCCACTGTTTGTCATGATTTGGAATTCCCCTTCCACTGTTTGTCATGATTTGGAATCCCCCTTCCACTGTTTGTCATGATGTGGAATTCCCCTTCCACTGTTTGTCATGATTTGGAATTCCCCTTCCACTGTTTGTCATGATGTGGAATTCCCCTTCCACTGTTTGTCATGATGTGGAATTCCCCTTCCACTGTTTGTCATGATTTGGAATTCCCCTTCCACTGTTTGTCATGATTTGTAATTCCCCTTCCACTGTTTGTCATGATTTGTAATTCCCCTTCCACTGTTTGTCATGATTTGTAATTCCCCTTCCACTGTTTGTCATGATTTGTAATTCCCCTTCCACTGTTTGTCATGATTTGTAATTCCCCTTCCACTGTTTGTCATGATTTGGAATTCCCCTTCCACTGTTTGTCATGATTTGGAATTCCCCTTCCACTGTTTGTCATGATGTGGAATTCCCCTTCCACTGTTTGTCATGATGTGGAATTCCCCTTCCACTGTTTGTCATGATGTGGAATTACCCTTCCACTGTTTGTCATGATGTGGAATTCCCCTTCTACTGTTTGTCATGATGTGGAATTCCCCTTCCACTGTTTGTCATGATTTGGAATTCCCCTTCCACTGTTTGTCATGATGTGGAATTCCCCTTCCACTGTTTGTCATGATTTGGAATTCCCCTTCCACTGTTTGTCATGATGTGGAATTCCCCTTCCACTGTTTGTCATGATGTGGAATTCCCCTTCCACTGTTTGTCATGATGTGGAATTCCCCTTCCACTGTTTGTCATGATTTGGAATTCCCCTTCCACTGTTTGTCATGATGTGGAATTCCCCTTCCACTGTTTGTCATGATGTGTAATTCCCCTTCCACTGTTTGTCATGATGTGTAATTCCCCTTCCACTGTTTGTCATGATGTGGAATTCCCCTTCCACTGTTTGTCATGATGTGGAATTCCCCTTCCACTGTTTGTCATGATGTGGAATTCCCCTTCCACTGTTTGTCATGATTTGGAATTCCCCTTCCACTGTTTGTCATGATGTGGAATTCCCCTTCCACTGTTTGTCATGATGTGGAATTCCCCTTCCACTGTTTGTCATGATGTGGAATTCCCCTTCCACTGTTTGTCATGATTTGGAATTCCCCTTCCACTGTTTGTCATGATGTGGAATTCCCCTTCCACTGTTTGTCATGATGTGGAATTCCCCTTCCACTGTTTGTCATGATGTGGAATTCCCCTTCCACTGTTTGTCATGATTTGGAATTCCCCTTCCACTGTTTGTCATGATGTGGAATTCCCCTTCCACTGTTTGTCATGATGTGGAATTCCCCTTCCACTGTTTGTCATGATGTGGAATTCCCCTTCCACTGTTTGTCATGATGTGGAATTCCCCTTCCACTGTTTGTCATGATGTGGAATTCCCCTTCCACTGTTTGTCATGATGTGTAATTCCCCTTCCACTGTTTGTCATGATTTGTAATTCCCCTTCCACTGTTTGTCATGATTTGGAATTCCCCTTCCACTGTTTGTCATGATTTGTAATTCCCCTTCCACTGTTTGTCATGATTTGGAATTCCCCTTCCACTGTTTGTCATGATGTGGAATTCCCCTTCCACTATTTGTCATGATTTGTAATTCCCCTTCCACTGTTTGTCATGATGTGGAATTCCCCTTCCATTGTTTGTCATGATGTGGAATTCCCCTTCCACTGTTTGTCATGATGTGGAATTCCCCTTCCACTGTTTGTCATGATGTGGAATTCCCCTTCCACTGTTTGTCATGATGTGGAATTCCCCTTCCACTGTTTGTCATGATGTGGAATTCCCCTTCCACTGTTTGTCATGATTTGGAATTCCCCTTCCACTGTTTGTCATTAATAACCCGCTGTAGCCGATTTCTGCAGCCCCACGATACAGACGATCTGCCAACTTCTGTCTGTAGCGTCCAAACTCTTTGAAAGTATGTAGATGTATATACTGTATGGAGATGGTTTTGTGACAAAAATAAGGGTTTAAATGCATGTAAAAAAAATAGATAGTTTCTTCATCTAACTTATATCTCTCAGATGTAGGACTGACACTTCAGAACAAACTTCCTTTACATTTATTGGGGGGACTATCTGTTGTTCCATGTAATGAATCTGTTATTCAATGTTTGTATGGGCTAATAACAGTAAGGCCCAATTCAATGTTTGTATGGGCTAATAACAGTAAGGCCCAATTCAATGTTTGTATGGGCTAATAACAGTAAGGCCCAATTCACACACACACACACACACACACACACACACACACACACACACACACACACACACACACACACACACACACACACACACACACACACACACACACACACACACACACACACACACACACACACACACACACTCTCTCCTCTGTCCGTCACTGACCGGCACCATCCCCTCTCCATCAGTAGCTAATGAGTCAGGACGTTTTTCACTTTATCCCCTAATTGGCCCTGTCGAGACTTTTAATGCAAGCACGACGGGAAATGGCTTCTTAACTACTACATGCTGCCCTTGCCTCCTCCTCCTCCTCCACACCCTTCCTCCTTCTCCTCCTCCACACCCTTCCTCCTTCTCCTCCTCCACACCCTTCCTCCTTCTCCTCCTCCACACCCTCCCTCCTCTCCTCCTCCACACCCTCCCTCCTTCTCCTCCTCCACATCCTCCCTCCTCCTCCTCCTCCTCCACACCCTCCCTCCTCCTCCTCCTCCTCCTCCACACCCTCCCTCCTTCTCCTCTTCCACACCCTCCCTCCTTCTCCTCCTCCACACCCTCCCTCCTTCTCCTCCTCCACACCCTCCCTCCTTCTCCTCCTCCACACCCTTCCTCCTTCTCCTCCTCCACACCCTTCCTCCTTCTCCTCCTCCACACCCGTCCTTCTTCTCCTCCTCCACACCCTCCCTCATTCTCCTCCTCCACACCCTTCCTCCTTCTCCTCCTCCACACCCTTCCTCCTTCTCCTCCTCCACACCCTTCCTCCTTCTCCTCCTCCACACCCTCCCTCCTCTCCTCCTCCACACCCTCCCTCCTTCTCCTCCTCCACATCCTCCTCCTCCTCCACACCCTCCCTCCTTCTCCACACCCTTCCTCCCTCCCTCAATCCATGGGTTTATTTTTGACTATATCTTTTTTTAACAATACAAAACATCCACACACAAATGACAACATACAGACGCACACAAACATCCACAACATAACCCCTGCCCAGACCCACCAGCTCACACACTCCCATCTCCCGTGCCCACGTCACTCTCCGTCACATGGCCTCAAACTGGACCATTTTGTTCCTCTCCATCGCTCACACTCTTTCAACATTTAGATAATAAAGCATTTGACCTTTCCATTGTGTTAACGGTGGAGGATTGGTTGATTTCCAGTCTTTAAGTATACTTTTTTTAAAGATGATCGACAAGAAAAGTGTTCTCATTGCACCCTCACATGCCATGTCTTGAAATATGCAGTCAGACAGATCAATAGTACATTTACCTTGTAATACTTCTGACAGCCAACTTTCTAACTCCGCTCAATACTTTTGGACTTTATAGCATTTCCAGAAGGCATAGATTATTGAGCCATTGTTATATTACACTTAAGACAATGCCAATATCAGTTATTTTTTTCCAGCAGATTGTCAGTTGGATAGGCTCATATGAACATCCTTTTCTGACTCAAATAAGATTCCCTCAAGATTGTTCTGAAGTGCAAAAGATTTCAAATAGACATTTCTTGATATGAAACTTTTAAGTTGCATGTATTTGAAAATATCTACATTGGTCAGTCCCATATAGATTTTTATTTCTGTCATAGAAAGACATTTATTTCCTATTACCAAGTTATTAAGGTTTCTATGCCTTTAGTTTTCCATGTGGACCAATTATATAGATAAATTATGAAAAGCTAGCCAAGGATTGTTCCATAGAGTTGTGATATTGGTTCTGGTAGAACATGTTTCATTTTCTTCCATATTGTTCAAGTGTTCTTAACTATGAAGTTGTTACTATTCTTAGCTTTATCCTTTGAAAATAGACACATAAAAAGATTCAGGGGATGTGCATGCACATCTTCAATATATACCATTGTCACTCTTTTAGTGTATTTAATGTCGCAAGTAAAAGCCCTTGATGGCAAGTTGATACATTTCAGGAGATCATCTGAAAATAAGTTTAGTTTATATTAATGTTTACCAATACTGATACCTGTTACGTTTGGGTCCTGTCTAATTCTTTCTGCAAGCGGTTCAATTGCCAGTGCAAACAGGATGGGGGAGTGAGGACATCCCTGTCTTGTGCTTCTTTCTAAAGCAGTTTCATCTGTTCATGTATTATTTGTGTGTGTTTTTGCTTTAGGACTTTTATATAACAGTTTTATAAAATGTATTATTTCAGTTGGAAAGCTGAAAGCTTCTAAAGTTTTGAATAGAAAAGATGGTCGAAAGCCTTTTCGGCATCCACAGATATTATTGATAAATCTAGATCTTGTTTTTTAGTGTATTGTATTAAAATTAAACATGTTCTTGTATTTGTTTGTAAGTGTCTATTTTTTATGAACCCTGTTTGATTGATATGTCCTGTATAAACTCTGGTAAGACTTTTGATATTATATTGCTTATTATTTTGACATTATATTGCTTTCAACTTATGGGTCTGTAATCAGCAGGCAACTGTTCAGATTTCCCTGGCTTTACAGTAATATAAGTAAAATAACTGTTTGATACATGAAACTAAGAAACACTCAATTGAGTGATGGGTGTTTATGTAAATAGGGGCACTGCTTTGTCCCAAAATGTTTAATAGAATTCTATGGGACAAGCTGTCAGCGCAAATGCTTTTAACAGTATATAATATTTACTTTTAGGTCATCTCTGTTTTCAGTGATTCTTATTTGTTTGCTGATAATAGCTTCAGGGTCGTTGAGTCTAAGACAGCTGTAGGATCAGTCCCACTATTGTTTAATTCTGATTTTTAGAGATTTTCATATAAGCTTTTAAAATTGTCATTAATCGTGTCGTTGTTTCTAATGAACGAATTTGAATCTTTATATTTTAAAATGAAAACTGAATTGGCGTGTATTTGTTTAGTCAGTGCTGCAAGATGTTTATCAGATTTAATAGCCATTTAGTAGTATACTCTAGTTGAGTTGAACCTGTAGTTGCTGGCTCTCTTCAAAGTAAAATATCATATTCCTGCTTCAGTGCAAAAGTCCTATTTTCTTCTTTACTTTGCTTTTTCTAAAATAGTGGGTTTTTTCTTTGATTATTCTAACTCCGATTTAATTTACGAGATTATCATTCCTCTAATGTACGCCTTGAAAGCATTGACAATTATATCGTGGGTCGGCTTTTCCCTGTCCTCTGTCTACATTTGTATTGGTAAAGTTTTTGTTTTCATTTATGTATTTAATTCATTTCGTGGTCTTGAGGATATACTCTGTTCATTCTCCATATTCTGCCGCTTGATGTATTTTCTGTTGGTGTAATTAAGCATGATACCGGAGATTGATCTGATATCACTATGTCATGGATTTTTGAACCCAGTAAAGTGGGTTCAAGGCACTCCTGGTTGTCGGGAGTACATCCCACACCCCGAGGGTTTGCAATTAATCGCTGTCATGTTTGCTTCCTGGCAGAGGCGCCGTAAGTGGTGCTGACAATTTGTATTACAGAGTCCATCTCATGCATGGCTGGGCTGTCTGATGGGGCACAGGTCTAATGGGCTGAAGGGTGCAGGGGAGAGCAAGGGAAAGCAAGGGAGAGCACGAGAGCAGGGACCCTGAGAACAGAGCTGGACAGGAGGAGGCCGTGCTGACTGTGGTAATGTACAGGGATGAGCTAGCATTTATCACAGTCACACTACTGCACGACACACAGAGAGAGATGGATGCTGTCAGGCAGGTTAGGCAGGCAGATTAGACACACACACAAGTCCCAACCAAGTCCTCCGGAGTCGACCATTAACCATCCTGGCCAGTTGGTGTCCCCTGTTACCTGTTAGGAAGCTGTCTCCCAACAGCACCTCCTCAGGGTCTCTGTGGGGAAGACCTCCGGTTCCCTGTGTCAGACAGACTCCTTGTCTATGTCCAAAATGGCTACCCATTCCTCACATGGTGCACTACGTCTGGGCTAGGGTCAAAAGTAGTGCACTATATAGAGAATTGGGTGCCATTTGGAACGCAGATGACTCCTCCTGTCTCCCCCTCAGCCTCCTCCTGTCTCTTCCTACACCCTGTCTCCCCCCTCAGCTGCCTCTAGTCTCTCCTTCCGCCTCCCCCTGTCTCCCCCTCAGCCTCCTACTGTCTCTCCCTACACCCTGTATCCCCTTCTCAGCCTCCCCCTGTCTCCCCTCTCAGCCTCTTCCTATCTACCCCTCAGCCTCCTACTGTCTCTCCCTACACCCTGTCTCCCCCTCAGCCTCCCATGTCTCCCCCATCAGCCTCCCCCTGTCTCCCCCCTCAGCCTTCTCCTGTCTCCCCTCTCAGCCTCCCCCTGTCCCCCCCTCAGCCTCCTCCTGTCTCCCCTTCTTAGTCTCCCCCAAATTCCTCCTTTCTCCCCTCTCAGCCTCCCCCTGTCTCCCCTCTCAGCCTCCTCCTGACTCCCCTCTCAGCCTACCCCTGTCTCCCCCTCAGCCTCCTCCTGTCTCCCCCCTCTTAGCCTCCCCCAAATCCCCCCTGTCTCCCCTCTCAGCCTCCTCCTGACTCCCCTCTCAGCCTCCTCCTGACTCCCCTCTCAACCTACCCCTGTCTCCCCATCTTAGCCTCCTCCCGTCTTCCCTCTCTGCCCTACCCCTGTCTCCCCCTCAGCCTCCTCCTGTCTCCCCCCTCAGCCTTCTCCTGTCTCCCCTCTCAGCCTCCCCCTGTTCCCCGCCTCAGCCTCCTCCTGTCTCCCCCCTCAGACTCCTCCTGTCTCCCCCCTCTTAGTCTCCCTCAAAATTCTCCTTTCTCTCCTCCCAGCCTCCCCCTGTCTCCCCTCTCAGCCTCCTCCTGACTCCCCTCTCAGCCTACCCCTGTCTCCCCTCTCAGCCTCCTCCTGTCTCCCCCCTCTTAGCCTCCCCCAAATTCCTCCTGCTTCCCCTCTCAGACTCCCCCTGTCTCCACTCTCAGCCTCCTCCTGACTCCCCTCTCAGCCTCCTCCTGACTCCCCTCTCAACCTACCCCTGTCTCCCCCCTCAGCCTCCTCCTGTCTCCCCCCTCAGACTCCTCCTGTCTCCCCCCTCTTAGTCTCCCTCAAAATTCTCCTTTCTCTCCTCTCAGCCTCCCCTGTCTCCCGTCTCAGCCTCCTCCTGACTCCCCTCTCAGCCTACCCCTGTCTCCCCCCTCAGCCTCCTCCTGTCTCCCCCCTCTTAGCCTCCCCCAAATTCCTCCTGCCTCCCCTCTCAGACTCCCCCTGTCTCCACTCTCAGCCTCCTCCTGTCTCCACTCTCAGCCTCCTCCTGTCTCCCCCCTCAGCCTCCTCCTGTCTCCCCCCTCAGCCTTCTCCTGTCTCCCCTCTCAGCCTCCTCCTGTCTCCCCCCTCAGCCTCCTCCTGTCTCCCCCTCTTAGTCTCCCCCAAATTCCTCCTTTCTCACCTCTCAGCCTCCCCCTGTCTCCCCTCTCAGCCTCCTCCTGACTCCCCTCTCAGCCTACCCCTGTCTCCCCCTCAGCCTCCTCCTGTCTCCCCCTCTTAGCCTCCCCCAAATCAGCCTCCCTGTCTCCCCCCTCCCCCCCCTCTCAGACTCAGCCCCCCTGTCTCCACTCTCAGCCTCCTCCTGTCTCCCCTCTCAGCCTCCCCCTGTCTCCCCTCTCAGCCTCCTCCTGACTCCCCTCTCAGCCTACCCCTGTCTCCCCCCTCAGCCTCCTCCTGTCTCCCCCCTCTTAGCCTCCCCCAAATTCCTCCTGACTCCCCTCTTAGCCTCCTCCTGTCTCCACTCTCAGCCCTACCCCTGCCTCCCCCTCAGCCTCCTCCTGTCTCCCCCCTCTTAGCCTCCCCCAAATTCCTCCTGTCTCCCCCCTCAGCCTCCTCCTGTCTCCCCTCTCAGCCTCCCCCTCAGTTTCCCCCCCTCTCAGCCTCCCCCTGTCTCCCCTCTCAGCCTCCCCCTGCCTCCTCCTGTCTCCCCTCTCAGCCTCCCCCTTCTCAGCCAGCCTCCTCCTGTCCCCTCTCAGCCTCCCCCTGTCTCCCCTCTCAGCCTCCCCTGTCTCCCCTCTCAGCCTCCCTCTGTCTCCCCTCTCAGCCTCCCCCTGTCTCCCCCCTTAGCCTCCTCCTGTCTCCCCCGCTCAGCCTCCCACTGTATCCCCTTCTCAGCCTCCTCCTGTCGGCCCCCTAGCCGTATAGTGTAATTGGATCAAGCCTTGCTGATCACCCCCCATTACCTGGACTGACAGGACCTGTCTGGGATGGTTTCACACAGGATGACTAGTAAGGGAACACAGAAATAGATAGGGGAGGAGGGGATGGGAGAGAGAGATGGAGAGAGACGAGATAGTGTGTGTGCCTGCCTGCCTGCCTGTGTGTGTGTGTATATATGTATGTGTGTATATGTGTGTGTGTATATTTGTGTCTGTGTATATGTGTGTGTGTGTATATTTGTGTCTGTGTATATGTGTGTGGTCCAAAACGGTTTTGTCTTCCTCCACCGATTCATCTGACTACAAAGGGAATGGATGGATAATAATGCCTCCGTTGCCTAAATATAACGACCTGCTGTAAATGAACTCAAGCTGCTACTGCTACACTTCCTGTTAGAACGTTATGCCTCAGTCAAACATCATTCTCCTGCAAGACACGACTCATTGCTCATTAAAACAAACGCATCATGTGGATGCAGTACAAAGTGTCCATCAAGACACAACTCATTGCTCATTAAAACAAACGCATCATGTGGATGCAGTACAAAGTGTCCATCAAGACACGACTCATTGCTCATTAAAACAAACGCATCATGTGGATGCAGTACAAAGTGTCCATCAAGACACAACTCATTGCTCATTAAAACAAACGCATCATGTGGATGCAGTACAAAGTGTCCATCAAGACATGACACAGACTGCGTCAGCAATCAGAATGCCTCACTCGCATACAGGGTCAAAAACACTGAATCTGTGATCAACTCACCCAGCCCATACAGTATATCCCCTGCAGAGGATCCCTGGAGGAAATAGAGCATTCCTGTAATTAACCACTTCAACATTTAAAGAGAATGAAAACCTGGCTCCCTGATGTATGTCAGTTCTGGGGGTTTCAGATAAGAGGAAGGAGTCCTCTCTCTCGCTCCCTCTCTCTATATAGCATACATGTACAGTTGGAAGTTAACATTCCCCATAGCCAAATACATTTAAACTCAGTTTTTAACAGTTCCTGACATTTAATCCTAGTAAAGATTCCCTGTTTTAGGTCAGTTAGGATCACCTCTCTATTTTAAGAATGTGAAATGTCAGAATAATAGTTGAGAGAATTCGTTATTTCAGCTTTTATTTCTTTCATCACATTTCCAGTGGGTCAGAAGTTTACAAACACTCAATTAGTATTTGGTAGCATTGCCTTTAAATTGTTTAACTTGGGTCAAACATTTTGGGTAGCCTTCCACAAGCTTCCCACAATAGGTTGGGAGAATTTTGGCCCATTCTTCCTGACAGAGCGGGTGGAACTGAGTCAGGTTCGTAGGCCTCCTTGCTCGCACTCGCTTTTTTAGTTCTGCCCACACATTTTCTATAGGATTGAGGTAAGGGTTTTGTGATGGTGGCCACTCCATTACCTTGACTTTGTTGTCCTTAAGCCATTTTGCCACAACTTCGGAAGTATGCTTGGGGTCATTGTCCATTTGGGAGACCCGTTTGCGACCAAGCTTTAACTTCCTGACTGATGTCTTCAATATATTCACATAATTTTCCGTCCTCATGATGACGTGTATTTTGTGAAGTGCACCAGTCCCTCCTGCAGCAAAGCACCCCCACCACATGATGCTGCCACCCACGTGCTTCACGGTTGGGATGGTGTTTTTTGGCTTGCAAGCCTCCCCCTTTTTCCTCCAAACATAACAATGGTCATTATGGCCAAACAGTTCTATTTTTGTTTCATCAGACCAGAGGAAATTTCTCCAAAAAGTACGATCTTTGTCCCCATGTGCAGTTGCAAACCATAGTCTGGCTTTTTTATGGCGCTTTTGGAGCAGTGGCTTCTTCCTTGCTGAGCGGCCTTTCAGGTTATGTCGATATAGGACTCGTTGTCACGAATGTTTGTAGAAACGGACCAAGGCGCAGCGGATGTTGAGTTCCACATAATTTTAATGAACAACAAACTAACAACGAACCGTGACTACAGAGATGCTACGTGCACTAACTCAAAATACAATATCCCACAAACATAGGTGGGAACAAACACTACTTAAATATCATACCCAATTAGAGACAACAATTACCAGCTGCCTCTAATTGGGAATCATACAAATCACCAACATAGACACATGAAAACTAGAACACCCACATAGAAATAATAAACTAGACTAACCCCCCAGTCACGCCCTGACCTACTACACCATAGAAAATAACGACTCTCTATGGTCAGGACGTGACACTTGTTTTACTGTGGATATAGATACTTTTGTACCTGTTTCCTCCAGCATCTGCACAAGGTCCTTTGCTGTTGTTCTGTGATTGATTTGCACGTTTCGCACCAAAGTACGTTCATCTCTAGGAGACAGAACACGTCTCCTTCCTGAGTGTTATGGCAGCTGCATGGTCCCATGGTGTTTATACTTGCGTACTATTGTTTGTACAGATCAACGTGGCATCTTCAGGCGTTTGGAAATTGCTCCCAAGGATGAACCAGACTTGTGGAGGTCTACAATTATTTTTCTGAGGTTTTGGCTGATTTCTTTTGATTTTCCCATGATGTCAAGCAAAGAGGCACTGAGTTTGAAGGTAGGCCTTGAAATACATCCACAGGTACACCTCCAATTGACTCAAATGATGTCAATTAGCCTATCAGAAGCTTCTAAAGCCATGACATAGTTTTCTGGAATTTTAAAGGCACAGTCAACTTAGTGTATGTAAACTTCTGACCCACTGGAATTGTGATATAGTGAATCATAAGTTAAATAATCTGTCTGTAAACAATTGTTGTAAAAATGACTTGTGTCATGCACAAAGTAGATGTCCTAACTGACTTGCCAAAACTATAGTTTGTGAACAAGACATTTGTGGAGTGGTTGAAAAACCTAAGTGCATGTAAACATCCGACTTCAACTGTATGTCAAATCAAAGTCTAATTGTCACGTGCGCCGAACACAACAGGTGTAGACCTTACAGTGAAATGCTTACTTACAGGCTCTAACCAACAGTGCAATTTGTAAGTGAAAAAAAGGTATTAGGTGAACAATAGTTAAGTAATGAAATTAAAACACCAGTAAAAAGACAGTGAAAAGTAACAGTATATATACATACATACATCTTCCCCTTCTCTCCCTCTTTCCCCCACGCTTTTCTATCTTTCACCAATAACACATCCAGCTCTTCATCAGATTACAGCCGTGGTTTTCCAAGGCCATCGTCCCCACACTGAGGAACTTGAGCGGGTGGCGAGCACATCTCGGACTGCGTGTCTAACAAATCAATAGATTGAGATTGGCGTTACACACCATTAAATGCCCCACAAAAGACACAGCTATTCAAGGTAAAAATGAAGACCTTTTGCGAATTTCTATATGTTTCACTCACACAACTATTTCAGAGAGACCTTCACTTCTCGCTCTCTGCCGTCAAGTGCCAGTCAAAAATGCCACATCTCAGAATTGAAGACGTGACAGTTATTGAGATGAATTGGAGTCAGGACTGCCATGGTTGGACAGGAGTCACCCACGCCTGTAATAAGTCACAACTCATTATGCCTGTCGCCCACGCAACACCTACCTAGTCTATAGAGGGATGGGAATCAACATTCTAATAATAAGACCTTATATAGTCTATGCTGTCGGCTTTGCAGTTTGAAAATGATACTTTTGAAATGTACATTAACACCAAAGGAATGGTTGTAAATGGTTGTACATCTCTTTTGTTTCGATACAACACACTCCCATCCTAAGAGAGAGTTACTCCCTGACCAATGGAGAGGCCCAATGATTTCACCACATATTTATTTGTTTTTTTTCTTGTATAACATCTCCAGCTGCCTCTGTGGAGCCTGGTCCACCCCCATCCAGCAGCAGGGGTTTGTGGGAAAGGTCATCCACTCATCCACTCTGGATAATTTCATATTGATGGTAATGTGTGGAGTGATGGATTCTGTCTGGTGGCTAGTCAACCGACTCCATTTCTTATTTCATGCACTCCTAAATGAATTTTGGTAATAACCAGGCCAACGAGTTCAGTGCATTCGGAAAGTATTCTAGACTCCTTGACTTTTTCCACATTTTGTTACGTTACAGCCTTATTCCTAAATGGATTAAATGATTTTCTTTCTTCATCAATCTGCACACAATACCCCATAATGACAAAGCAAAAACAGGCATTTAGAAATGTTGCAAATTTATTTTAAAAAATGAAACAGAAATAACACATTTACATAAGTATTCAGACCCTTTACTCAGTAAAAGCACCTTTGGAAGCAATTAGGGCCTTGAGTCTTCTTGGGTATGACCCTACAAGCTTGGCACACCTGTATTTGGTGAGTTTTTCCCATTCTTCTCTGCAGGGGAGCGTCGCTAAACAGATTTTTTCAGGTCTCTCCAGAGATGTTCAATCGGGATCAAGTCCGGGATTAGACTGGGCCATTCAAGGCCATTCAGAGACTTGTCCCAAAGCCACTCCTGCGTTGTCTTGGTTGTGTGCTTAGGGTTTTTGTCCTGTAGGAAGGGGAACCTTTGCCCCACTCTGAGGTCCTGAGAACTCTGGAGCAGGTTTTCATCAAGGATCTCTCTGTACTTTTCTCCATTAATTTTTCCCTCAATCCTGACTAGTCTCCAAGTCCCTGCCCCTGAAAACATTCCCACAGCATGATCCTGTCACCACCATGTTTCACAGTACGGATGGTGCCAGGTTTCCTCCAGACGTGACGCTTGGCATTCAGACCATTCAGAGTTCAATCTTGGATTCATCAGACCAGAGAATCTTGTTTTTCATGGTCTGATAGTCTTTTAGGTGCTGTTTGTCAAACTCCAAGCGGGTGGTTTCCGTCTGGCCACTCTACCATAAAGGCCTGATTGATGGAGTGCTGCAGAGATGGTTGTTCTGGAATGTTATCCCATTTCCACAGAGGAACTCTGGAGCTCTGTCTGAGTGACCATTGGGTTCTTGGTCGCTTCCCTGACCAAGGCCCTTCTCCCCCGATTGCTCAGTTTGGCCAAGTGTCTTGGTGGTTCCAAACTTCTTCCATTTAAGAATGATGGAGGCCACTGTGTTCTTGTGGATCTTCAATGCTGCAGAAATGTTTTGGTACCCTTCCCCAGATCTGTTCTCAACACAATCCTGTCTCGGAGCGCTACGGACAATTCCTTCCACCTCATGGCTTGGTTTTTGCTCTGACAAGCACTGTCAACTGTGGGACCTTATATAGACAGGTATGTGCCTTTCCAAATCATGTCCAATCAATTGAATTTACCACAGGTGGACTCCAATCAAGTTGTAGAAGCATCTCACGGATGATCAATGGAAAAGGATGCACCAGAGCTCAATTTCAAGTCTCATAGTAAAGGGTCTGAATACTTATGTAAATAACGTATTTTGTTTTAATTGATGTTATATATGTTTTTATCTGTTGCTGTGACCTTGAGCAAGGCACTAAACCCTAACTGCTCTTGTAAGTTGCTCTGGATAAGAACATCTGCTAAGTGACTTAAATGTTAAACCTAATTTGCTCTGTGAGGTTTATTTGAATGAAGTTTAGGTTGTTATGAATGTACTCATATAAGCATTCCGGCAACTTTGAGACAATTATTTTATATCAGAGCCTGTTGTTCAGACGCGTATGTGCCCTCTCATTGGCTAGAATGTCCCCGCCTGATCCCGCCTCCTCAGGCCTGCCTTCCACCATTGCAGACATTTATTCCCATTGTTAGAGTGTTCAGTCCAGTATCTTGTCGGTATATAGATAATCTTTGATCACTAACACTAGCTATCACTAGCTAACAGGGAAAAAAGGTGCTAGGTTGCTAACTTGATCATCATGTAAATGGACTACTGAAGTTAAAAAGCATTGTATTGGTAGAAATGTGGTCCAGAGAAAGTTTCCTAAAACCATATTTTTTGCACCAGTCTCAGCACTATTCCTTTCAAATCCAAATTGAGATTGACTTTCAAATTTAAACCTATGTGTTTGCCTGTACCTGTGTGTATGAGTGAGTATATGTCCATAATATACATGTGTAGGTCTGTGTGTGTTTGTTTCTGAGCTCAGGATTTGTCTTTCAGGTCTCCTGGGAGAAATATATAGATATATGGATATGTGCACATGTTTAATATGTATACCAGAGTAGGCCTGAGCATCCTTTCATTCATACATCATTCAGCCTATTTCTGCCCACCTGTACTCTCTCTCTCTCTGAATGAACTGAAGAGTGGATAGTATGCATCCCTGGGGGATGCCGGTAATTGTGTTATAGATATGGACAATTCATACCTTTAGGATTGTGTGTGTGTGTGTGTGTGTGTGTGTGTGTGTGTGTGTGTGTGTGTGTGTGTGTGTGTGTGTGTGTGTGTGTGTGTGTGTGTGTGTGTGTGTGTGTGTGTGTGTGTGTGTGTTGTTACCTGTGACCATTTTATCTCTGCTCCGTTTGGAATAAACACTCAATATATAAAGGCGTAATGGTATCAATCACTAGCATTAAAAATGTATCATCACATAATGATTGAAATGAGACCAGCAGTTTACAGTAGCACTTTGACGTACACAGTTTGGTATTTAATCAAAGCAGGAATGTGGTTTTGGGGGAAATACATTTTTCAAAATTCAGAAAAAAAATCTGTCAAATCTGTCATTTTGTTTTAATTTGCTGATTTGAAATGTCAAAAATACAAGGAAGCAACCTTCCATCATATTCACTCTACTTCCTAGTCCGTTACCAAAGGTGATTAGAGGACAGCATGGACATGGAACCCATTCCTATTCTCTGAGTGTCCTGCTGTCAAAACCACTGCCTGATGAATAGCTAGCGATGCTAGGCTACAGTACGTGCTACAGTACATCTTAGTCATCACTGTGTTGGCTGGAATGTTGAGTGGCTCGCAGTTAGCCACACGCTAACACATTTGTGTGCTTCATTAGTGTTGTCTGTCAGCATTGACTGTGACGATTACTCAACAGAGTTCATTTGCATAAGCTGTGGCATCGGGTCACAGGATTTACACACAGGCACACACACACAAGGGTTGTTCTCACAGACGTGGATTGGAGAGGGTCACAACATTGACGCAAAATATTCACATACACATGTATGCACACACACACACACACACACACACACACACACACACACACACACACACACACACACACACACACACACACACACACACACACACACACACACACACACACACACACACACACACACACACACACACACGCACACAAACACTCTTCTCTTACCATCACTTACTCTCTGTCTGTTACCCATGCAAACCACCCACACCCTGGGTCCCACGTTGGCAGGTGGGCGGGAAGGCAGGCAGGTTCAAAGGAATGATGTGGTGTCATGGGCAGGGTCACGGCAATGGCATTGATTCTCCACTGGGGGCAGATTAATGAAGTCTGCCACTTATTATCACACTGGGAGTGTGACACGTACGAGGCCTCTTCTTCACAGCAGGGATGACCCTCACTGTTATCTCTATCTCCCACTGTCTGTCTGTCTGTCTGTCTGTCTGTCTGTCTGTCTGTCTGTCTGTCTGTCTGTCTGTCTGTCGCTCTCTCTCCTTTAGTCATTCACTCTATCTCTATATCTCTGTCTTGTGATGACCCTTTCGTTCTGTACACCAGTCTCTTGCTGGTATTTTTCTCAGTCCTTGCCTCTCTCTTTCTGTTTATCTGTAAAGGTCATCTCATCTTCTGTCCTTCTCTTCACCCTGTCTTTTCCTCTCATTTTCTCTCCCCCATTCTCTCTCTTTATCTTTCTTTCTCTCTCTTGCTCGGACTTTCCCTCTCTTCCCCCATCTCTGCCCCCCCTCTCTCTCTCTCTTTCTCTCTCTCACTCTCTCTCTCTCGCTCACTCTCTCTCACTCACTCTCTCTGTTCCTCTCTTTCATCCTCTAAGTGACAGCACAGTGAGCGTAACTCTAATAAATCTCCCTCTTTACCCACCTCCTCACCTCCTGACACCCCCCCATCCCCCGCCTGCTCAAATGGCAGCGGTAGGCCAGAGTAATTCATCACCTTTTCCTCCCCCCCTTTAAGCCGTATAAATCTCCTGCTCTGCTATCGACTGAGCAGCCTCACATGTTTATCCCTTCCATCAGTCTAGCCATGTCTACAGCTACTTCTCATTTTCCTTGACCCTCTCAATGGCTCAGGCCGCTGGGCTAGCTCTCAATTTTCTTTGTCTGCAGACAGGCAGACAGACAAATAGGCAGACAGACAGACAGACAGACAGACAGACAGACAGACAGACAGACAGACAGACAGACAGACAGACAGACAGACAGACAGACAGACAGACAGACAGACATGGAGGCAGGGAGACAGGCAGGGAGGCAGGGAGGCAAGCAGACAGACACACAGACAGGCAGACAGGCAGACAGGCAGGCAGGCAGACACAGACAAGCAGGCAAGCAATCATACAGACAGGCAGACAGACAGAGACTAAAAACGACCCACTCCAGGGGACCTCTGTTTAATGGTCAGTGCAGATCAAAGACTTAGAAAGACAACTCCACAACCCAAAAGCCACTTTTAGAATGGGCAGCGCCATTGAGGACTTTCACTGTTTTGAGGTAGTCAACTGGGTGGGACTTCCTATTGGTTAAGGAAAGATCACATAATTCCATCCAGGCCATCAGGAGGCATCAGCCAATTAATTATACCTGTGAGCAAACATTCTAAAACTGTAGGTGGCAGTAAATCACCAAACAACACACTCCAGGTGGCATTATGCACTCTTTCAGTTTGTTTACCATCTCATAGAAATAGTAGAATAGGAAAATGGACAACTTCAAAATGGAGATGGCCTCAATGGCACTGCCCGTGCTCTCACATGTGCCATTTTGGGACAGATACAAAGATGAGTTGTCTATCTATCTCTATGGTGCCAGTGGAGGAGATGATGACAGGAGGCTACTGTGGACTACCGAGGGTTAGTATCAGCTTGAGGTGTTTTCTCCTTTTCACCTTTGTTGTCATCAGAAGCAGCAATGTTCTGTCAAAAGTTTTATCCCTGAGGAGAGAGTCCATTCTGAATACAGTATCAGCTTAACATTGTATAGGTATATAGCATTTGATATATTATTAGCTTTATGTTTTGTTGATGCAGAGAGTCATGATCCAGAAAGTCATGATCCACAGTCATGATCCAGAGAGTCATGATCCACAGAGTCATGATCCAGATAGTCATGATCCACAGAGTCATGATCCAGAAAGTCATGATCCACAGAGTCATGATCCACAGAGTCATGATCCACAGAGTCATGATCCACATAGTCATGATCCAGAGTGTCATGATCCAGAGAGTCATGATCCAGAGAGTCATGATCCAGAGAGTCATGATCCAGAGATCTGCTCAGTTAGTGGAGAATGGTGCTTGTAACACCAGGATAGTGGGTTCGATTTCTGGGTCCACCCACACATACATACAAAACGTATGCATGCATGACTATGTTACTGGATAATAGCATTTGCTAAATGGCATATACTATGATAAGCTACTTTGATGGTGTAACAAAGACCCCAGATTAAGTCCCATGCAGACAGAGATGTTCTAGAAAAGACTATTCATCAACAGTTATACAACTCTATAATGATCTGGAATATACCCCATTGATGACTTCAGGTGGGCTTTTAGGGTCCCAGATCTGTTCCTCTTTTAGCCCTGTCCCCTCCTCCCCTCCTCCCCTCCTTCTCTCCTCCCCTCCTCCCCTCCTTCTCTCCTCCCCTCCTCCCCTCCTTCTCTCCTCCCCTCCTCCCCTCCTCCCCTCCTCTCCTCCCCTCCTCCCCTCCTTCTCTCCTCCCCTCCCCTCCTCCCTCCCCTCCCTCCTCCCCTCCCCCCTCCTCCCCCTCCTCCTCTCCTCCTCCTCTCCCTCCTCCCCTCCTTCTCCTCCCCTCCTCCCCTCCCTCTCCCTCCCCCCTCCCCCCTCCCCTCCTCCCCCTCCTCCCCTCCTCCTCCTCTCCTCCCCCCTCCCCTCCCTCCCCCTCCTCCCCTCCTCCCCTCTCCCCCCTCCTCCCCTCCTCTCCTCCCCTCCCCCCCTCCTTCCCTCCTCCCCCCCTCCCCCCTCCCTCCTCCCCTCCTCCTCCCCCCCCCCTCCCTCCTCCCCTCCTCTCTCCCCTCCTCCCCTCCTTCTCTCCCCTCCCCTCCCCTCCCCCTCCCCTCCCCTCCTCCTCTTCCCTCCTTCCCCTCCCCTCCCCCCCATTCCCCTCCCCCTCCCCCCTCCTCCTCCTCCCCTCCTCCCCTCCTCCCCTCATTCTCTCCACCCCTCCTCCCCCTCCCCTCCCCCCCTCCCCTCCTTCTCTCCTCCCCTCCTCCCCTCATTCTCTCCTCCCCTCCTCCCCTCATTCTCTCCTCCCCTCCTCCCCTCCTTCTCTCCACCCCTCCTCCCCCCCCTCCTTCTCTCCTCCCCTCCTCCCCTCATTCTCTCCTCCCCTCCTCCCCTCATCTCTCCTCCCCTCCTCCCCCTCCCTCTCTCCTCCCCCCTCCTCCCCCCCTCCCCTACTTCTCTCCTCTCCCCCCCTCCCCCTCCCTTCTCTCCTCCCCTCCCCCCCCTCCTCCCCTCCTCCCCTCATTCTCTCCTCCCCTCCTCCCCTACTTCTCTCCTCCCCTCCCCTCCTCCCCTCCTCCCATCCATCCTCAGCCCTGTGTGGGAGAAGAAAATCAATATGAGATGGAGAGGAGAGTGCAGGGAAGTATAGTTAATATCACCATAATGCATCATCATTATACAACGGTCTGAAAAACCAGGCCGTATTTCAGCCAGGAATAATTTTTCCCCCATAATTGAGATTCAGTGTTTTTAGCTTTTTGCTAATGGGGTTGTCAAGGTGAGAGACCATCAACAGAAAAAACATGTGGTGAGAAAGTGAAAACCTGTAAACTAATTACAGTATGGTGTGTGTGTATGTGTGTGATGGGTGTGATGTGTGTGGTGTGTGTGTCAGTGCCTGTGTGTGTGTGTGTGTGTGTGTGTGTGTGTGTGTGTGTGTGTGTGTGTGTGTGTGTGTGTGTGTGTGTGTGTGTGTGTGTGTGTGTCAGTGCCCGTGTGTAAGTGTGTGGTGATGGGCAATTCTCAAGCACTTACTGGTGATGGAGCTGGCGAGTAGCTTGGCCAGCTCATCATCAGCCACCCAGGGAGCAGTGAATATGAGTGGGAGGCCAGGTCCTCATGCAGGCTGAGTGGAGGGAATGGTCTCTGCTCTGGGGGCCAGTGTCAGAGAGAGAGAGAGAGAGAGAGGGAAGGCCCTAAAGGTCTCTGCTCTGGGGGCCAGTGTCAGAGAGAGAGAGAGAGAGGGAAGGCCCTAAAGGCTACAACTCTAGTCTAACACCTACTGTAACTCTAGAAGTCCTCCTGACTTCAAAGTCTGGAATGACTCTTTGATGTTGTTGGTTTGATGTGTCTAATGGTTGGCCCTTCTCTGTGGCGTTCTCACTTGAACACCTAGACACACAGCCAAACACAGCCCCCCCCCATTACAACCGTTGGAGAGGTCTCAAACCCCAAGGAAGAAAATACCATTTGAGATAACTATAATCAATCAACCAAATCAATCTGAGAGAATACTGCATTTAACCCCACTAAGAGTGTCGTCGGAGGAAATGGCTGGCGTTTTACAATCTCCTAGCAAGTTGTGTTATTGTGTGTGTTTTGTCGTGTTTTTTGTAACTTATTTTGTACATAATGTTTCTGCCACCGTGTCTTATGACCGAAAAGAGCTTCTTGATATCAGGACAGAGATGACTCACCCCGTACTGGAGGAATACTTCTTCTACAACGAGTCGGATGGGGAGGGTTTACTTCAGACACTTGATAAGGCACTCATACCTGTCATTCGCAGGAGAAAGAGACGGAGATATCGGGGACAACACTTATTTTTCTTAAAACCTCTTAGAGCATTGTTGGTTAAGGGCTTGTAAGTAAGCATTTCACTGTAAGGTCTACCTACACCTGTTGTATTCAGCATTTCACTGTAAGGTCTACACCTGTTGTATTCAGCATTTCACTGTAAGGTCTACCTACACCTGTTGTATTCAGCATTTCACTGTAAGGTCTACCTACACCTGTTGTATTCAGCATTTCACTGTAAGGTCTACCTACACCTGTTGTATTCAGCTGTAAGGTTTACACCTGTTGTATTCAGCATTTCACTGTAAGGTCTACACCTGTTGTATTCAGCATTTCACTGTAAGGTCTACACCTGTTGTATTCAGTCTACACCTGTTGTATTCAGCATTTCACTGTAAGGTCTACCTACACCTGTTGTATTCAGCATTTCACTGTCTACCTACACCTGTTGTATTCAGCATTTCACTGTAAGGTCCTACACCTGTTGTATTCAGCATTTCACTGTAAGGTCTACCTACACCTGTTGTATTCAGCATTTCACTGTAAGGTCTACCTACACCTGTTGTATTCAGCATTTCACTGTAAGGTCTACCTACACCTGTTGTATTCAGCATTTCACTGTAAGGTACACTAGGTCTACCTACACCTGTTGTATTCAGCATTTCACTGTAAGGTCTACCTACACCTGTTGTATTCAGCATTTCACTGTAAGGTCTACCTACACCTGTTGTATTCAGCATTTCACTGTAAGGTCTACCTACACCTGTTGTATTCAGCATTTCACTGTAAGGTCTACCTACACCTGTTGTATTCAGCATTTCACTGTAAGGTCTACCTACACCTGTTGTATTTGGCGCGTGTGACAAATAAAATATAATTTGATTTGAAGAGTCGATTGACGTACCGGTGCATCAATCTAAGTTGCATTACAAAACAATCAAAATCCATCAGTTGAAATGAGAGATATCTGTTTTTTTTGCATTGGATGCATCTCAATCAACCACATCCGCCAGCCTCGTGTTTCCGCATCTGTGTTAAAAGGTGGCAGAGCGAGATGATGTTTATCAGACCATGAGACCTCCTGAATATCGGTCTTCTCATGTAAACATCTGTAGCGTCCAAACGGTTTGACCTACAAACCTACAAACTCTCACGAACATGATAGTTCTCAAGAACATGATAGTGTTGTCCTTGTCAGGAGACTCGTCTGAAGTAGGTACCGTCAATACGCCAACTTCTGTTTGGTAGCATCCGAATCGATTGGGACTCTACCACAAAATACATTAATATATATATATATATATTAGGGTCACATTTTTGTGGTATATATATATATATATATATATGTCACGACTTCCGCCGAGGTTGGTCCCTCTCCTTGTTCGGGCGGCATTCGGCGGTTGAAGTCACCGACCTTCTAGACATCTCTGATCCTCTTTTCATTTTCCTTTGGTTTTGTCTTGTCTTGTATCACACCTGGTTTCAATCCCATCAATTACATGGGATTATATATATATATATTATTTTTTTCCATTATATTTTCACTACCGTACAAAAGTTTGGGGTCACCTAGAAATGTCCTTATTTTTGACAACATTAACAATGTCGACACTGTATTTCTGATCAATTTGATGTTATTTTAATGGACAAAAAATTGATTTTCTTTAGAAAACAAGGACATTTCTAAGTGACCCCAAACTTTTGAACATTATATTATATGTATACATGTATATACAGTGCCTTGCGAAAGTATTCAGCCCCCTTGAACTTTGCGACCTTTTGCCACATTTCAGGCTTCAAACATAAAGATATAAAACTGTATTTTTTTGTGAAGAATCAACAACAAGTGGGACACAATCATGAAGTGGAACGACATTTATTGGATATTTCAAACTTTTTTAACAAATAAAAAACTGAAAAATTGGGCGTGCAAAATTATTCAGCCCCCTTAAGTTAATACTTTGTAGCGCCACCTTTTGCTGCGATTACAGCTGTAAGTCGCTTGGGGTATGTCTCTATCAGTTTTGCACATCGAGAGACTGAAATTGTTTCCCATTCCTCCTTGCAAAACAGCTCGAGCTCAGTGAGGTTGGATGGAGAGCATTTGTGAACAGCAGTTTTCAGTTCTTTCCACAGATTCTCGATTGGATTCAGGTCTGGACTTTGACTTGGCCATTCTAACACCTGGATATGTTTATTTTTGAAGCATTCCATTGTAGATTTTGCTTTATGGTTTGGATCATTGTCTTGTTGGAAGACAAATCTCCGTCCCAGTCTCAGGTCTTTTGCAGACTCCATCAGGTTTTCTTCCAGAATGGTCCTGTATTTGGCTCCATCCATCTTCCCATCAATTTTAACCATCTGCCCTGTCCCTGCTGAAGAAAAGCAGGCCCAAACCATTATGCTGTCCCCACCATGTTTGACAGTGGGGATGGTATGTTCAGGGTGATGAGCTGTGTTGCTTTAACGCCAAACATAACGTTTTGCATTGTTGCCAAAAAGTTCAATTTTGGTTTCATCTGGCCAGAGCACCTTCTTCCACATGTTTGGTGTGTCTCCCAGGTGGCTTGTGGCAAACTTTAAACTACACTTTTTATGGATATCTTTAAGAAATGGCTTTCTTCTTGCCACTCTTCCATAAAGGCCAGATTTGTGCAATATACGACGGATTGTTGTCCTATGGACAGAGTCTCCCACCTCAGCTGTAGATCTCTGCAGTTCATCCAGAGTAATCATGGGCCTCTTGGCTGCATCTCTGATCAGTCTTCTCCTTGTATGAGCTGAAAGTTTAGAGGGACGGCCAGGTCTTGGTAGATTTGCAGTGGTCTGATACTCCTTCCATTTCAATATTATTGCTTGCACAGTGCTCCTTTGGATGTTTAAAGCTTGGGAAATCTTTTTGTATCCAAATCCGGCTTTAAACTTCTTCACAACAGTATCTCGGACCTGCCTGGTGTGTTCCTTGTTCTTCATGATGCTCTCTGCGCTTTTAACGGACCTCTGAGACTATCACAGTGCAGGTGCATTTATACGGAGACTTGATTACACACAGGTGGATTGTATTTATCATCATTAGTCATTTAGGTCAACATTGGATCATTCAGAGATCCTCACTGAAGTTCTGGAGAGTTTGCTGCACTGAAAGAAAAGGGGCTGAATAATTTTGCACGCCCAATTTTTCAGTTTTTGATTTGTTAAAAAAGTTTGAAATATTCAATAAATGTTGTTCCACTTCATGATTGTGTCCCACTTGTTGTTGATTCTTCACAAAAAAATACAGTTTTATATCTTTATGCTTGAAGCCTGAAATGTGGCAAAAGGTCGCAAAGTTCAAGGGGGCCGAATACTTTCGCAAGGCACTGTATATACCCATTATTCTATTGTTCTGTTTTCCGGTGGGTTTTTTGTTATTAAAGTTTTTTCTGTCCTGCGTCTGACTTCTATGCCGCCAGTACGCACTCCTTACACTCCTTACACCCCTTACACCCCTTACACCCTTTACACTCCTTACACCCCTTACACCCCTTACACTCCTTACACTCCTTACACTCCTTACACCCCTTACACCCCTTACACCCCTTTACACCCTTACACCCCTTACACCCCTTACACCCCTTACACCCCTTACACCCCTTACCCCCCTTACACCCCCTTACACCCCTTACATCCCTTACACCCCTTACACCCCTTACACTCCTTACACTCCTTACACCCCTTACACCCCTTACACCCCTTACACCCCTTACACCCCTTACACCCCTTACACCCCTTACACCCCTTACACCCTTACACCCCTTACACCCCTTACACCCCTTACACCCCTTACACCCTTACACCCCTTACACCCCTTACACTCCTTACACCCCTTACACCCCTTACACCCCTTACACCCCTTACACCCCTTACACCCCTTACACTCCTTACACCCCTTACACTCCTTACACCCCTTACACCCCTTACACCCCTTACACCCTTACACTCCTTACACCCCTTACACCCTTACACCCCTTACACTCCTTACACCCTTACACCCCACCCCTTACACCCTTACACCCCTTACACCCCTTACACCCCTTACACCCCTTACACTCCTTACACCCCTTACACCCCTTACACCCCTTACACTCCTTACACCCCATACACTCCTTACACCCCTTACACCCCTTACACTCCTTACACCCCTTACACCCCTTACACCCCTTACAAAAACCCTGTTTACGTTCCTTTTGGCCGTTTATGAATGTGTTATTCAAAGCATTTCTAAGGGCTTTAGTGGTAAAGGCCCAAATAAATATTTAATCAAATGAATTATTTTATATAGTTTTGGGATACCCAAAGGGTATGTCACCAGTTATGATTGAACAGGGCTCTACTGTACTGTTACAGCAGGTATACTTGCTCAGACAGTACCTCCTCTCCTCTCCGTTGTGGCCAGTGCTAAGGGCCAGTGGTCTGTGTTGGAGGCCTCCACTATGGGGGTGTTGGCCGAGCTGCCTGATTGACTGTCTGGGGCAGCTGCTGCTGTGTTGCTGTGCTGCTGTGTTGATCCCAGGCCTAGCAGTAATGAGAATGCCAGCTGCGTCTCTCTGCTTGGGTTGGTTCACTAAAAAGCCTGGCCATCACAACAGGGGCCAAACACGACAGGTAGACTGCTGGTTCAGCAAGAGTGAGTGCATGTGGTGCAAGTGAACACGCGCACGCCCACACTACTCAATAACAAGTTAACATGCGCACACTACTCAATAACAAGTGAACACATGCACACTACTCAATAACAAGTTAACACGCGCACACTACTCAATAACAAGTGAACTCACGCACGCACACACAACTCAATAACAAATGAACACGCTCACACTACTCAATAACAAGTGAACTCACGCACGCACACACAACTCAATAACAAATGAACACGCTCACACTACTCAATAACAAGTTAACACGCCGCACACTACTCAATAACAAGTGAACTCATGCACGCACACACAACTCAATAACAAATGAACAGGCTCACACTACTCAATAACAAGTGAACACGCGCACACTACTCAATAAATCAAATCGAATCAAATCAAATCAAATCAAATTTTATTTGTCACATACACATGGTTAGCAGATGATAATGCGAGTGTAGCGAAATGCTTGTGCTTCCAGTTCCGACAATGCAGTAATAACCAACAAGTAATCTAACTAACAATTCCAAAAACTAATTTCTTATACACAGTGTAAGGGGATAAAGAATATGTACATAAAGATATGAATGAGTAATGGTGCAGAGCAGCATAGGCAAGATACAGTAGATGGTATCAAGTACAGTATATACATATGAGATGAGTATGTAAACAAAGTGGCATAGTTAAAGTGGCTAGTGATACATGTATTACATAAGGATGCAGTAGATGATAGAGTACAGTATATACGTATACATATGAGATGAATAATGTAGGGTATGTAAACATTATATTAGGTAGCATTGTTTAAAGTGGCTAGTGATATATTTTACATCCTTTCCCATCAATTCCCATTATTGAAATGGCTGGAGTTGAGTCAGTGTGTTGGCAGCAGCCACTCAATGTTAGTGGTTGCTGTTTAACAGTCTGATGGCCTTGAGATAGAAGCTGTTTTTCAGTCTCTCGGTCCCAGCTGTGATGCACCTGTACTGACCTCGCCTTCTGGATGATAGCGGGGTGAACAGGCAGTGGCTCGGGTGGGTGTTGTCCTTGATGATCTTTGTGGCCTTCATGTAACATCGGGTGGTGTAGGTGTCCTGGAGGGCAGGTAGTTTGCCCCCGGTGATACGTTGTGCAGACCTCACTACCCACTGGAGAGCCTTACGGTTGTGGGCGGAGCAGTTGCCGTACCAGGCGGTGATACAGCCCGCCAGGATGCTCTCGATTGTCCATCTGTAGAAGTTTGTGAGTGCTTTTGGTGACAAGCCGAATTTCTTCAGCCTCCTGAGGTTGAAGAGGCGCTGCTGCGCCTTCTTCACGATGCTGTCTGTGTGAGTGGACCAATTCAGTTTGTCTGTGATGTGTATGCCGAGGAACTTAAAACTTACTACCCTCTCCACTACTGTTCCATCGATGTGGATAGGGGGGTGTTCCCTCTGCTGTTTCCTGAAGTCCACAATCATCTCCTTAGTTTTGTTGACATTGAGTGTGAGGTTATTGTCCTGAAACCACACTCCGAGGGCCCTCACCTCCTCCCTGTAGGCTGTCTCGTCGTTGTTGGTAATCAAGCCTACCACTGTTGTGTCGTCCACAAACTTGATGATTGAGTTAGAGGCGTGCGTTGCCGCGCAGTCGTGGGTGAACAGGGAGTACAGGAGAGGGCTCAGAACGCACCCTTGTGGGGCCCCAGTGTTGAGGATCAGCGGGGTGGAGATGTTGTTGCCTACCCTCACCACCTGGGGGCGGCCCGTCAGGAAGTCCAGTACCCAGTTGCACAGGGCGGGGTCGAGACCCAGGGTCTCGAGCTTGATGACGAGCTTGGAGGGTACTATGGTGTTAAATGCCGAGCTGTAGTCATTGAACAGCATTCTCACATAGGTATTCCTCTTGTCCAGATGGGTTAGGGCAGTGTACAGTGTGGTTGAGATTGCGTTGTCTGTGGACCTATTTTGGCGGTAAGCAAATTGGAGTGGGTCTAGGGTGTCAGGTAGGGTGGAGGTGATATGGTCCTTGAGTAGTCTCTCAAAGCACTTCATGATGACGGAAGTGAGTGCTACGGGGCGGTAGTCGTTTAGCTCAGTTACCTTAGCTTTCTTGGGAACAGGAACAATGGTGGCCCTCTTGAAGCATGTGGGAACAGCAGACTGATATAGGGATTGATTGAATATGTCCGTAAACACACCAGCCAGCTGGTCTGCGCATGCTCTGAGGGCGCGGCTGGGGATGCCATCTGGGCCTGCAGCCTTGCGAGGGTTAACACGTTTAAACGTTTTACTCACCTCGGCTGCAGTGACACTGTATTGTCCTCAAAGCGGGCAAAAAAGTTATTTAGTCTGCCTGGGAGCAAGACATCCTGGTCCGTGACTGAGCTGGATTTATTCTTATAGTCCGTGATTGACTGTAGACCCTGCCACATACCTCTTGTGTCTGAGCCGTTGAATTGAGATTCTACTTTGTCTCTATACTGACGCTTAGCTTGTTTGATAGCCTTACGGAGGGAATAGCTGCACTGTTTGTATTCAGTCATATTACCAGTCACCTTGCCCTGATTAAAATGAGTTTTTCGCGTTTTTAGTTTCACGCGAATGCTGCCATCAATCCACGGTTTCTGGTTAGGAAATGTTTTAATCGTTGCTATGGGAACGACATCTTCAACGCACGGGCACGTTCTAATGAACTCGCACACCGAATCAGCGTATTCGTCAATGTTGTTGCCTGACGCAATACGAAACATGTCCCAGTCCACGTGATGGAAGCAGTCTTGGAGTGTGGAATCAGCTTGGTCGGACCAGCGTTGGACAGACCTCAGCCGTGGGAGCTTCTTGTTTCAGTTTCTGTCTGTAGGCAGGGATCAACAAAATGGAGTCATGGTCAGCGTTTCCGAAAGGGGGGCGGGGCAGGGCCTTATATGCGTCGCGGAACACGCACACACTACTCAATAACAAGTGAACACGCGCACACACACACTACTCAATAACAAGTGAACACGCCCACACACACTACTCAATAACAAGTGAACACGCCCACACTACTCAATAACAAGTGAACAAGCCAACACACACACTACTCAATAACAAGTGAACACGCCCACGCCCACGCACACATTACTCAATAACAAGTGAACATGCACACACTACTCAATAACAGGTGAACACGCCCACACACACTACTGAATAACAAGTGAACACGCCCACACACACACTACTCAATAACAAGTGAACACGCCCACACACACACTACTGAATAACAAGTGAACAAGCGCACACACACACTACTCAATAACAAGTGAACATGCGCACACACACACTACTCAATAACAAGTGAACACGCACACACTACTCAATAACAAGTGAACACGCCCAAGTGAACACGCACACACACTACTCAATAACACACACACTACTCAATAACAAGTGAACACGCGCACACACACACTACTCAATAACAAGTGAACATGCGCACACACACACTACTCTATAACAAGTGAACACGCACACACTACTCAATAACAAGTGAACACGCCCACACACACACTACTCAATAACAAGTGAACACGCGCACACACACACTACTCAATAACAAGTTAACACGCGCACACTACTCAATAACAAGTGAACACGCCCACACTACTCAATAACAAGTGAACACGCGCACACTACTCAATAACAAGTGAACACGCACACACACTACTCAATAACAAGTGAACACGCGCACACACACACTACTCAATAACAAGTGAACACAACTCAATAACAAGTGAACACACACACTACTCAATAACAAGTGAACACACACACACTACTCAATAACAAGTGAACACACACACCCACACACACACTACTCAATAACAAGTGAACACGTCCACACTACTCAATAACAAGTGAACACACCCACACACAACCTACTCAATAACAAGTGAGCACGCACACACTACTCAATAACAAGAGAACATGCACACACTACTCAACAACAAGTGAACACGCGCACACTACTCAACAACAAGGGAACACGCACAAACTACTCAATAACAAGTGAACACACGCACGCACACACTACTCAATAACAAGTGAACACATGCACACTACTCAATAACAAGTGAACACACATACACTACTCAATAACAAGTGAACACGCACACATTACTCAATAACAAGTGAACAGGCACACACTACTCAATAACAAGTGAACACGCCCACACACACTACTCAATAACAAGTGAACACGCGCACACTACTCAATAACAAGTGAACACGCCCACACACACTACTCAATAACAAGTGAACAGGCACACACTACTCAATAACAAGTGAACACGCCCACACACACTACTCAATAACAAGTGAACACGCGCACACTACTCAATAACAAGTGGACACGCACACACTACTCAATAACAAGTGAACACATGCACACTACTCAATAACAAGTGAACACACACACACTACTCAATAACAAGTGAACACGCACACACAACTCAATAACAAGTGAACAGGCACACACTACTCAATAACAAGTGAACACGCCCACACACACACTACTCAACAACAAGTGAACACGCGCACACTACTCAATAACAAGGGAACACGCACAAACTACTCAATAACAAGTGAACACACGCACGCACACACTACTCAATAACAAGTGAACACATGCACACTACTCAATAACAAGTGAACACACACACACTACTCAATAACAAGTGAACACGCACACATTACTCAATAACAAGTGAACAGGCACACACTACTCAATAACAAGTGAACACGCCCACACACACTACTCAATAACAAGTGAACACGCGCACACTACTCAATAACAAGTGAACACGCGCACACACACACTACTCAATAACAAGTGAACACGCCCACACACACTACTCAATAACAAGTGAACAGGCACACACTACTCAATAACAAGTGAACACGCCCACACACACTACTCAATAACAAGTGAACACGCGCACACTACTCAATAACAAGTGGACACGCACACACTACTCAATAACAAGTGAACACATGCACACTACTCAATAACAAGTGAACACACACACACTACTCAATAACAAGTGAACACGCACACACAACTCAATAACAAGTGAACAGGCACACACTACTCAATAACAAGTGAACACGCCCACACACACTACTCAAAAACAGGTGAACACGCACACGCACACACTACTCAATAACAAGTGAACACGCGCACACACACACTACTCAATAACAAGTGAACACGCACACACTACTCAATAACAAGTGAAAACGAAAACACTACTCAATAACAAGTGAACACAAGTGAACACCCACACACACACTACTCAATAACAAGTGAACACGCCCACTACTCAATAACAAGTGCACACATTACTCAATTACAAGTGAACATGCACACACTACTCAATAACAGGTGAACACGCCCACACACACTACTGAATAACAAGTGAACACGCCCACATACACACTACTCAATAACAAGTGAACACGCCCACACACACTACTCAATAACAAGTGAACACGCCCACACACACACTACTGAATAACAAGTGAACACGCGCACACACACACTACTCAATAACAAGTGAACACGCGCACACACACACTACTCAATAACAAGTGAACACGCACACACACACACTACTCAATAACAAGTGAACACGCGCACACACACACTACTCAATAACAAGTGTGTGAGCGTGGACATGTGTGAAACTAGCTCTCACAGTCTCATGTCAGAATTAGACATTCATCCGTGTCTCTTAAATGTCAAATTTCAAAGTTTTTCCGAATGTCAAAGTTCAGGTTAGTAACGTTTAGGCATTAACGCCAAATGGTTAAGGTAAGGGTTAAGATTTGGGATAGGCTTAAAACAAAAATACAAATAAAAAGTTTATTTTGCTGGATTCAAACTTGCAACCTTTGGAATCAGAAGCTTCCACCCATCCACCTTCCCCGGCCACAATGCCTTACTAAAACATAAACCTACTTGAACATAACATCACCGTTGACCCTAGGGGCCAATTTCCACGTCATCTCCAGACATCCTCAGACATGGATGGATGTTGAATACTGACTTGAACTTTGACAGAATTGCATTGAGGTAACCTTTTTATTCATTTGATTGCACGTTTATTTAGCAAGGAAACGGTACCTTTAAGCAATTTACAAGACAGACCTGACAAACCAAGTAGAAAGACCTTTCACCATTAGGGAAATAAAATACAGCTGCCTCCTTATCAGTGACCAGGAGCCATGTCTACTCCAGACATTAAATAGGGGGTCAGGTAGTCTAGCAGCTAAGAGCGTTGGGCCAGTAACCCAAAAGTTGCTGGTTTGAATCCCCGAACTGACTAGATGAACAGTCTGTCGATGTGCCCTTTGAGCAAGGCACTTAACCATAATTGTTCTTACCTGACTTGCCTCGTTAAATAAAGGTTACATTTTAAATCAAAAAATAAAACACAGGATCCTGCTAAATGTTAAAACACATTTCTACGATTCCTGTAAAACCACTAGAGGGTGTTATCACTCCTTCCCAAACATTAGAGCACCCTAAACACTTCTACATTAACCCAAGGTGAAACAAACTGCTTTTCCCCTCCGAACGTCATTTGAAGCTAATTGCGTAAGGTGCAAATTGATGCTAAATGCAGGTATTCTCCACCAAGAGGTTTTTTTTATCATAATTATGTATTATAGGATCTCTCCTTTCTCTGACAGCTTTAGAGTCACTGTGCTGATTTGAGCAATTATATCTCATATAAAAACATACATGTATTTAACTTGATGTCTCTGTAAAGTGTGTGTGTGTGTGTGTGTGTGTGCGCATGCCTGGATCCATGGGTGTGTGTGTGTGTTTACAAGAATGAATATATCTGTTCTTCCTGTGTACTGAACATGGGGTGGCAGGGTAGCCTAGTGGTTAGAGCGTTGGACTAGTAACCAGAAGTTCAAACCCCCGAGCTGACAAGGTACAAATCTGTCGTCCTGCCCCGAACAGGCAGTTAACTCACTGTTCCTAGGCCATCATTGAAAATAAGAGTTTGTTCTTAACTGACTTGCCTGGTAAAATAAAAAAAAATGTGTATGAAAGACCTTGCACTTCATGTTTAGCACATGAGACAGTTCTGCAGAGCAGCTTTCTCCTCTTTGGCCACATCATTTGCTTTGTCTCCTCACCCTCCAGCGTTGAGCTCATAGGGAAGTATTGGCTTCTGCACTACACTGAGCCTTGCAGGGTGGATTTGTGTTAGATAAAGCTTAAGGAGAAGTTACTGTCTGAATATGGAGGACAGTAGCGGTGCCAGGGCTCCATGCATATTTAGCAGAGCCTCTCCCCGACAGGGGACGAGTGCTGGGCACCCTCCTCAGGTGCAGTGCTGGGCACCCTCCTCAGGTGCAGTGCTGGGCACCCTCCTCAGGTGCAGTGCTGGGCACCCTCCTTAGGTGCAGTGCTGGGCACCCTCCTTAGGTGCAGTGCTGGGAACCCTTCTCAGGTGCCCAGCACTGGTCCCCTGTCCGGGAGAGGCTCTGCTAAGTATGCACGGAGCCCTGGCACCGCCACCCTCCACTGGGCACTGTGTGGTGGCACTCTGGTTCTCCACCCTCTGTCCCTAATGTTACGGCCGACGGCCTTTTACGCTAAACGGCTCTGAGAGGGGTAGGAGAAGAGATGACTGTGGGGGGTAGGAGAGAGATGACTGGGGGAGTGAAAATGAATGTGAAAAAGACAAGGAGATGCAGAGAGAGAAAATAAAATGAACAGAGAGAAAGAAAGAGATAGATGAAGCAAGAGAGAAAGATAACACTCATAAATATGTATTGACCACTGAAGGAGAGCCAGAGAAGCTTAATTGAGCCATCCCCCCTAAACGCTCTGTTCCTTTTTACACTAAATGGCTCTGTTCTCTACTGTGGAAGAGTTGACAGCATCCCCCTAAACGGCTCTGTTTTCTACTGTGGAAGAGTTGACAGCATCCCCCTAAACGGCTCTGTTTTCTACTGTGGAAGAGTTGACAGCATCCCCCTAAACGGCTCTGTTCTCTACTGTGGAAGAGTTGACAGCATCCCCCTAAACGGCTCTGTTTTCTACTGTGGAAGAGTTGACAGCATCCCCCTAAACGTTCTCTACTGTGGAAGAGTTGACAGCATCCCCCTAAACGGCTTCTACTGTTCTCTACTGTGGAAGAGTTGACAGCTTCCCCCTAAACGGCTCTGTTCTCTACTGTGGAAGAGTTGACAGTTTCCCCCCTAAACGGTGCTGTTCTCTACTGTGGAAGAGTTGACAGCTTCCCCCCTAAACGGCTCTGTTCTCTACTGTGGAAGAGTTGACAGCTTCCCCCCTAAACGGTGCTGTTCTCTACTGTGGAAGAGCAGACAGCGTACCCCCACCTATGTTCTCTAATGTGGAAGAGTTGACAGCAGACCCCCTAAACGGCTCTGTTTAGTTGACAGCATCTCTTCATTGCGGCCAACCTTAAATGTAAAAATATTGATGTGGCCCTTGAGTCAAAACGATCAGCAAAGTATTCTCAGTCTCTGGTTCCCTGACTACCTACCTGTTCCTGCCGTCTGAGTGCTTAGCCTATTCATTTTTTCCAATTTTACAAGTTTCTTCTATCAGGAGCAAATACCTTGTGGTTTACATTTCTCTGGCTGACATTTGACTAAACGATTTACCTGCAAATGTCATGTTCCGTGGGCTGGGATTGTGGGCTGGGATTGTGGGACATGGGATTGGGGAGAGGAGGGGATTGCGGAGAGGAGGGGATTGGGGGATTGTGGGAGAGGATTGGGGGGGAGGGGGGATTGGGGGGGAGGGGAGGATTGGGGGGAGGGGGGAAAGAACCTCCAAATCTAAAGGGATTTAGCATAATTTTATTTCAACATTTATTAAAGAGATATATTTTACACTTTGCCAACCCTAAATTATTGTCTTTAGTTTTTCTCCTCTTAAGTGTCTTTTGCTGCAAATTTGAATAACTGAGGATTTAACCCTTGTGTGGTGTTCATGTTTTTGTTATTGGGGTCTGATGGACCCACAACATTATTTGGTTTTTAAAACAATACAGCCATAACAATTTACATTAATATACTTAATACTTTGTTGTTGACTTATATCAATTACAAGCATTATAGACACCATACATGGTTAATATTTGCCATTTACCTCTGCTAGATCACATTTATCAATAAAAACACTATTTGTTTTTGTTGTTGTTGATATAATTAAGGTATGGGTGGAATAATCATGTTTTTCTTGAACAAATATAAATGAAACAAGGTCTTCATTACTATAGATGCTAATTGATTTGAACAGAACAAATTGGAAGGACAAATGTCACTGTAACGGTTCTCGTCTGGTGAAGGAGAAGCGGAACCAAAATGCAGCGTGGTATTTTTTAGACATGTTTAATGACGATGAAAAAACACAAACAATACAAAACCTATACAGCCTATCTGGTGACAACAAACACAGAGACAGGAACAATCACCCACCAAATACTCAAAGAAAATGGCTGCCTAAATATGGTTCCCAATCAGAGACAACGATAAACACCTGACTCTGATTGAGAACCACTCCAGACAGCCATAGACTTTGCTAGATAACCCCACTAAGCTACACACCCAACACCCCACAAAACCCCAAGACAAAACACACCACAATAAACCCATGTCACACCCTGGCCTGACCAAATAAATGAAGACAAACACAAATTATTACGACCAGGGCGTGACAGTTACATACAGTATTTTAAGGAAATGATAAATGCGCCCCATTGAACACAAATTAAAGTCGGTCTACACACCACATGAGGGACAGAGTTTTACTGTGTATGTGCGTGGCAAATGTATTTATTGCACTTGTTGCATGTGTACTGCATCTTCCTGTCCTTCTTGGGTCCACACACATCGCAGCGCTTCTTCTTGTTGCTCCCTGCTGCAATCTAGAATGATGAAAACACTTAGTTCAGGAATTTGACTAAGATCTCACTCACTCACGTAATATAGTTACAGCAGGCCAAGATATGAGAGTCAGACACACACACATGCAACAACATCACTCACACTTACTTCTGGTATTGGAGTCGTTGGTTCTGTGGGTCTGATGGGGCACCAGCATCCTCCTCCTGAATCCTCCTCACGATGCTGCAGAAGACGGGTTCCTTGGGTTGCCTCCTATGGATTTGAGGTCTTACCAATGTCTTGCCCAGCTCCTCGAGAAAGAGCCTTATCCTCTGGAGCTTCTCTCTGTTCCAATCTGGGTTCAACGTCATCCAGATGACAAACGCGTTGTACGCTGAGATGTCCAATATGTTGATGAATATAACAAGGGGCCAGTGTTGCATTATTCTTTGGCAGCTGTAGCCAGTCACCAGCTTGTCTAAATTGTTCACCCCTCCTTTGTGGCATTGTAATCCATTATGATCTCTGTTTTGTGATGTTCCTAGCCACAGATTCTCCCATCCCTATGCAGCGTACTCATAAGTACCACATTTCTGCTTTTCTTTGGCACATAGGACACTAGGGACGTGTCGGCCGTGAACACAAACTTAGAGGAATTGATAGGCCTGTTCCATGTATTCAACAGCTGAGTTGGGAGCTCTGGCTTGTTTTTTCGTACCGTTCCTACCATCATCAGCTCCCTCTTGAGGAACTCCTATCCCAGCTTGTGCGAAGTAAAAAAGTTAGCACGTGTGATGTTGTGGCCACGGAGTCCCTGTGTCACATCCAGGACAACCCACATCCCTTGGTTCTTCTCAGGGGCTCCTCCATCTAACTTCCCCGTATACACTTGCAAGTTGCACTCATATGATGAAGCAGCATCACAGGCAGCCTAGATCTTGATTCCATATTTTGTGGGTTTAGACGATATGTACTGCCTGAAGGGGCAGCGGCCCCAGTTCTCTACTAGTTTCTGCACCCCATTAGATCTGAAAACACCAGCAAGGATAAGAACCCCAAAGTATGTATGTAAATGAGTTTGACCAGCCTCGTCAAACGAGGCTACCGGGGAGGTCTCAGCCAGCTCACCAGGCTCTCACGCCTCAGCCGGGTCGTCAGGTTTCTGCGCCTCAGCAGGTTGGCGTCCTGCGGCTGGAGCTGAACGTGCCGCGGAGGGGGTACTGTCACATATGTTCTCTCCGGTGCTCTTGGTTACCATGCTCCCGCGCCTCAGCTGGATCGCCAGGTTCTCGCACCTTAGCAGAGGTGACCAGTCCGCTTCTGCTCTCCGGTATCGTCCTCTTGGTCGGCGGCAGGTGCCACGCATCAGGGAGGAGGTACTGGCCTCTGGGTCATCAGGCTGCTCATTATGGAGCACAGCTGTCACCATTGTTATGTGCATAATGACACTCACCTGTACTCCATCACCTCCTTGATTACCTGCCCTTTATATGTCACTCCCTTTGGTTTCTTCACCAGGCGTCATTGTTCTGTTTCATGTCTGTGCGTTGTTCGTGTTTCTTGTTTTGTATTACGTTCCGTTTATTGTTTAAATCACTCACTCATTGAACTTGCTTCCCGACTCAGTGCACTTGTTACAAATACTTTATGTCCTGCACATGAGTAACCGCCATCTGCATCAGCCCTGGTTGCATCATTATCACATTGGCAGCCTTGCGGGGGTGGCTCGTTCAATTTCACAATTTAATTTCCACCAAAATTTGCAAATAAATTCACAAAAAATCCTACAATGTGATTTTCTGGATTTTTTTCTCATTCTGTCTGTCATAGTTGAAGTGTACCTATGATGAAAATTACAGGCCTCTCTCATCTTTTTTAAGTGGGAGAACTTGCACAATTGATGGCTGACTAAATACTTTTTTGCCCCACTGTATGTATGTAGGGGGCTGCACAGTGGGCACTCAATGAACATGGGTTATTTTACATGTTCTTCACAGAAAATGAGCCAAGGCCAATGAGTCTCAGCTTGAAAATACAATTCATTGTATAATTTTTCTTTTAGTAAACATTGTAAATGGTTCCCACATACCCGAACACCACACAAGGGTTAAGATGGTGAATGGTCAAGTTGTCCTCGATATACAGATTAGAGAGACCCTCTATACAGAAAACATACTAGCCTAGTGAACTGGTCTAAGATGGATTACTATCATCATTGGCCGTATTTCTTATTGATCTGTGATAAACTAGTCTTGAGTTGGCCACAAAGTCTATAGACCATTGATCCAGGTCTCTGTTTGGTCTTTAGCCCAGTTTTGAGGCATTTAATTTAACCCCATGCAATCGTTAGGTGGATAACGACTTTTTGAATTCAATACAGTGAGTCTCAAAATACACAACCCAGTTGGATATTTCTTTGAATCCCCATTTGCTAAGGCAAATGGGGATTTTCCTGAGGTCTAGCAGTAATACGAGTTTCTGGAAGTGTGTTTTATCAAACTCGTCCTGTTTTACAGCTTTGAGTGCTGTTAATGATCTAACGCTCCAATGAAAATGTCCTAAGAAGCCGAGAAATAGAAAGCAGGTAGTTTGGAGCAGCTGCTTAAGATAATCATTGGTATTGACTGTGAGATGAGGGGTTTGTTCAGGGCCAGCCTTCCACCAGAGGGAGAGATGGTCGAAGAGCCTCTACCCCTCACCTATCCAAACTACAGCCAAGACCACTTTGTGAGTAAATGTCTATAATGATTTTCCCGATGGAACTGTAATTGCTAGCTGGGATACTTTGGGTGAGCAGGGCGAGGATTAGTATGCCAACAGAGAATAAGTAGACTGCTGTTAGATGAAAGCTCTGCTTGTTGCTGAGATTCACTGACTGGCCATTCATTTAGAACTGTTTTGAGTTTATGGTCATACCAGTGTTGAGGATGAATAGGGTTGCAATATTCTGGTAGCTTTCCAAAAATTCCCAAGTTTTCCATACATCCCAGTTGGAAGATTCCTGGAATCCAACCTGGACTCAGTGGTAGACGTAACATAGGAAGTGTACATCTGTCTCCCTCCAATTAGTATGATATGTTACTTTTCGTATGGTATGTATTCATGTGTAGATGTCCATCATCCATTCTGTTTATGTTTTAAGAATTTCAATTTGTATGATATTTTATGAATTTCAATTTGTACAATATGTTACGAACTTGCAATGTGTATGGTATGTTACAAATTCCAATTTGTTGTGGTTAACGTTAGCGAGGTGGCTAACGCTAACGTTAGCTAGGTGGCTAATGTTAGCTATGCTAAGGGTTAGGGTTAGTGGTTAAGGTTAGGGTCAGTGGTTAAGGTCAGGGGTAGTGGTTAAGGTTAGGGTTAGTGGTTAAGGTTAGGGTTAGTGGTTAAGGTTAGGGTCAGTGGTTAAGGTCAGGGTTAGTGGTTAAGGTTAGGGTTAGTGGTTAAGGTTAGGGTCAGTGGTTAAGGTTAGGGTTAGTGGTTAAGGTTAGGGTTAGTGGTTAAGGTTAGGGTCAGTGGTTAAGGTTAGGGTTAGTGGTTAAGGTTAGGGTTAATGGTTAAGGTTAGGGTTAGTGGTTAAGGTTAGGGTCAGTGGTTAAGGTTAGGGTTAGTGGTTAAGGTTAGGGTTAGTGGTTAAGGTTAGGGTTAGTGGTTAAGGTTAGGGTTAGTGGTTAAGGTTAGGGTTAGTGGTTAAGGTTAGGGTCAGTGGTTAAGGTTAGGGTCAGTGGTTAAGGTTAGGGTTAGTGGTTAAGGTTAGGGTTAGTGGTTAAGGTTAGGGTCAGTGGTTAAGGTTAGGGTTAGTGGTTAAGGTTAGGGTTAGTGGTTAAGGTTAGGGTCAGTGGTTAAGGTTAGGGTCAGTGGTTAAGGTTAGGGTCAGTGGTTAAGGTTAGGGTTAGTGGTTAAGGTTAGGGTTAGTGGTTAAGGTTAGGGTCAGTGGTTAAGGTTAGGGTTAGTGGTCAAGGTTAGGGTTAGTGGTTAAGGTCAGGGTTAGTGGTTAAGGTTAGGGTTAGTGGTTAAGGTTAGGGTTAGTGGTTAAGGTTAGGGTCAGTGGTTAAGGTTAGGGTCAGTGGTTAAGGTTAGGGTTAGTGGTTAAGGTTAGGGTCAGTGGTTAAGGTTAGGGTTAGTGGTTAAGGTTAGGGTTAGTGGTTAAGGTTAGGGTCAGTGGTTAAGGTTAGGGTTAGTGGTTAAGGTTAGGGTTAGTGGTTAAGGTTAGGGTTAGTGGTTAAGGTTAGGGTCAGTGGTTAAGGTTAGGGTTAGTGGTTAAGGTTAGGGTTAGTGGTTAAGGTTAGGGTTAGTGGTTAAGGTTAGGGTTAGTGGTTAAGGTTAGGGTCAGTGGTTAAGGTTAGGGTCAGTGGTTAAGGTTAGGGTCAGTGGTTAAGGTTAGGGTTAGTGGTTAAGGTTAGGGTCAGTGGTTAAGGTTAGGGTCAGTGGTTAAGGTTAGGGTCAGTGGTTAAGGTTAGGGTCAGTGGTTAAGGTTAGGGTTAGTGGTTAAGGTTAGGGTTAGTGGTTAAGGTTAGGGTCAGTGGTTAAGGTTAGGGTCAGTGGTTAAGGTTAGGGTTAGTGGTTAAGGTCAGGGTCAGTGGTTAAGGTTAGGGTCAGTGGTTAAGGTTAGGGTCAGTGGTTAAGGTTAGGGTTAGTGGTTAAGGTCAGGGTCAGTGGTTAAGGTCAGGGTTAGTGGTTAAGGTTAGGGTCAGTGGTTAAGGTTAGGGTCAGTGGTTAAGGTTAGGGTTAGTGGTTAAGGTTAGGGTCAGTGGTTAAGGTTAGGGTCAGTGGCAAATAGTAAAACAAGTGAGAGATAAGGTTTTTAAGGTCAGGGTTAGTGGTTAAGGTTAGGGTCAGTGGTTAAGGTTAGGGTCAGTGGTTAAGGTTAGGGTTAGTGGTTAAGGTTAGGGTTAGTGGTTAAGGTTAGGGTCAGTGGTTAAGGTTAGGGTTAGTGGTTAAGGTTAGGGTTAGTGGTTAAGGTTAGGGTCAGTGGTTAAGGTTAGGGTTAGTGGTTAAGGTTAGGGTCAGTGGTTAAGGTTAGGGTCAGTGGTTAAGGTTAGGGTCAGTGGTTAAGGTTAGGGTTAGTGGTTAAGGTTAGGGTTAGTGGTTAAGGTTAGGGTCAGTGGTAAATTTGAGCCGGATCCTCCCGGAACAGGATCCGGCACCTCTCAGTTTTGGACTGCTTTGTTCCGGAACCCATTTGTTAGGATCTGGTACCTCTCGTGACATGAAACATTATTTATTTATTATAAAAATTATAATAAAAGCAATCAAGTTAATTCAAGGTGATCTGTAATTCTCCTGACTGCCCCTTAAAAAAACGTAATGTGACAACAAAGCCTGATATTCTAAGAATGTACTTGTGTTGGGCTGGCCCGGGTTTATGGTTTACGCAACACTGTAGCCTATATAGACCAACGTGTGGCCATTGCTGTGGTGAGAGAGTGAAGTGCTGCTGTCTCTCTCACAGAACTAGAATGAGATTCACTTTCTAAGATCTCTCTCCCTGCTCTGATAGACATGTGCCTGCAACTCTCATCTCTCCAGCGTTGCACTTAATCATTTGTTTTCTTATAGAATCATAGCCGTGGGAAGGGTGCTGGAGGTGTAGCAGCACCCCTGATACATTTAAATACATTTGTCAAAGTTATAGAATTACTGTTGTCAACCAAAACAGGTATTTCGCGATAATTCAAATTCAAACGCGGGAAAACATGTATCCTGCTGAAAAGAGAAGACTAATCTGTCTGTAGGTTACCAAATGATCACATTCCAAAGAGACCTATTGAGCAAATAGTAAAACAAGTGAGAGATAAGGTTTTGGGATGACCAGAGAGAAGCAGAGGTCAGAGAGGACCAGAGGGAGGCAGAAGGTCAGAGAGGACCAGAGAGAAGCAGAGGTCAGAGAGGACCAGAGGGAGGCAGAAGGTCAGAGAGGACCAGAGAGAAGCAGAAGATCAGAGAGGACCAGAGGGAGGCAGAAGGTCAGAGAGGACCGGAGAGAGGCAGAAGGTCAGAGAGGACCAGAGGGAGGCAGAAGGTCAGAGAGGACCAGAGGGAGGCAGAAGGTCAGAGAGGACCAGAGGGAGGCAGAAGGTCAGAGAGGACCAGAGGGAGGCAGAAGGTCAGAGAGGACCAGCAAGAGGCAGAAGGTCAAAGAGGACCAGAGGGAGGCAGAAGGTCAGAGAGGACCAGAGAGAGGCAGAAGATCAGAGAGGGTCAGATGGAGGCAGAAGGTCAGAGAGGACCGGAGAGAGGCAAAAGGTCAGAGAGGACCAGAGAGAGGCAGAAGGTCAGAGAGGAAATGAGAGAGGCAGAAGGTCAGAGAGGACCAGAGAGAGGCAGAAGGTCAGAGAGGAACAGAGAGAAGTAGAAGGTCATAGAGGACCAGAGAGAGGCAGAAGGTCAGAGAGGACCAGAGAGAGGCAGAAGATCAGAGAGGAACAGAGAGAATCAGAAGGTCAGAGAGGATCAGAGAGAATCAGAAGATCAGAGAGGAACAGAGAGAGGCAAAAGGTCAGAGAGGAACAGAGAGAAGCAGAAGGTCAGAGAGGGCCAGAGAGAGGCAGAAGGTCAGAGAGGAACAGAGAGAGGCAGAAGGTCAGAGAGGAACAGAGAGAAGCAGAAGGTCAGAGAGGACCAGAGAGAGGCAGAAGATCAGAGAGGAACAGAGAGAATCAGAAGGTCAGAGAGGATCAGAGAGAATCAGAAGGTCAGAGAGGAACAGAGAGAGGCAAAAGGTCAGAGAGGACCAGAGAGAAGCAGAAGGTCAGAGAGGACCAGAGAGAGGCAGAAGATCAGAGAGGCAAGAGAGAATCAGAAGGTCAGAGAGTATCAGAGAGAATCAGAAGGTCAGAGAGGAACAGAGAGAGGCAAAAGGTCAGAGAGGACCAGAGAGAAGCAGAAGGTCAGAGAGGGCCAGAGAGAGGCAGAAGGTCAGAGAGAGGCAGAAGGTCAGAGAGGACAAGAGAGGGGCAGAAGATCAGAGAGGAACAGAGAGAATCAGAAGGTCAGAGAGGACCAGAGAGAGGCAGAAGCTCAGAGAGGAACAGAGAGAATCAGAAGGTCAGAGAGGATCAGAGAGAGGCAGAAGCTCAGAGAGGAACAGAGAGAATCAGAAGGTCAGAGAGTATCAGAGAGAGGCAGAAGGTCAGAGAGGACCAGAGAGTGGCAGAAGATCAGAGAGGAACAGAGAGAATCAGAAGGTCACAGAGGATCAGAGAGAGGCAGAAGCTCAGAGAGGAACAGAGAGAATCAGAAGGTCAGAGAGGATCAGAGAGAATCAGAAGGTCAGAGAGGACCAGAGGGAGGCAGAAGGTCAGAGAGGACCAGAGGGAGGCAGAAGGTCAGAGAGGACCAGAGGGAGGCAGAAGGTCAGAGAGGACCAGAGGGAGGCAGAAGGTCAGAGAGGAACAGAGAGAGGCAGAAGGTCAGAGAGGACCAGAGAGAGGCAGAAGCTCAGAGAGGAACAGAGAGAATCAGAAGGTCAGAGAGGATCAGAGAGAATCAGAAGGTCAGAGAGGATCAGAGAGTTGTCGATTCTTCATACTGTATGCAGAGCAATGGAGGTTTTTCACGGCCAGGCGGGACTGTAGTTTATTGGCAGCGCCTCCAACAGACATTTAACTCAGCCTCACAGGGCCCTGGTACACCTCCCAGATCACAGAGAACAGAGAGCAAACACCTGCAGAACTTACAACTTCTACTCGGGCCTTACGTATTGATTTCTCCTGTATTTTCTCAGCTCATTCTCAGCCTAGGTCTCGGGGAGGAGGGGAGACTAAGGGGGTTGGCTGGAGCTAACGAGGCCCTGGACGAGACTAATCCAAGAGGGGGATAAAATTGAAAGCCAATTTGGAGCCAATAACACAGAAGATTCTTCATGACATGAGAGCAGTGTTGGTCTGTGGGGAGCAAGGGAGCTCAAGCTCAGCCACTGCGGAGAGGAGATGAGAGGAGAGGAGATGAGAGTCTGAGATGCTGGGAGAGAGCCATGAAAAAATCAGAGCGGTGGATCGATAGAAACACATTAGAGTCTGGAGGAGTTGGGCCTGTTGTTCCCACACCCCACCACACTCCTCCTCTTTCCCTTTCTTCTGCTCACCCCTCTACTTCCTCACCTCCCCCTCCCCCTCTCTTTCCTCCCCCCACCCTGTGTCGTTCTCCCCCTCGCCTCCTGAGAGGTCTAATCACCCAGGCACCTGGTCCTGACAGCCGTGGGCCTCCAGTCCTCATCAGCAGTATGAGAGACCATGGTGGATTGGGTTTGCGCAGCCAGCTGCGGTTGAGCTGGAGGAGAGGGGATCATTGAGATGACATCGCTCAAAAACAGCACAACATAGTGTCTGGTGTGTGTCTGGTGTGTGTGGCGATGTCATGTCTCCGCACCTGTGGCCCGACAGACTCTCTAGACTGCACCTAAGAGACAGGTATGACTGATGTGATGCTTTGAATCAACAGACATGATGTGAAGGACTATATGCCTCTGAGCTGTGTGTGTTCCTGCATTAGTGTGTGTGTTGTGGGCTAAAAGGAGGCCATTTCAGACTCTGTACAAGTTTAGGTACAAGGAGGAAAATCAATGGTTTCATTTGTCTATAAATAGGGAGGGGGGATATCATGACCTGATTTCTCTCATACTGCGTGTGTTTGTGGGTGTGTTTGTGTGCTAGCGTGCATGTGTGTGCTTGTGCAAGTGTATGTGTGGGGTACAACATTGTGTTAATGAGGAGAGCCAAAGGTGGGGCATATGATTGATTGGACATGGACTTATGGTTTAAAAGACACAGGGACCTATGAGTTAAAAGACATAGGGACCTATGGGTTAAAAAACACAGTGACTTATGGGTTAAATGACACAGGGACTTATGGGTTCAAGGACTCAGGGACCTATGGGTTAAAAGACACAGGGACATATGGGTTAAAAGACACAGTGATTTATGGGTTAAAAGACACAGGGACAAATGGGTTAAAAGACACAGGGACCTATGGGTTAAAAGACACAGGGACCTATGGGTTAAAAGACACAGGGACTTATGGGTTCAAGGACTCAGGGACCTATGGGTTAAAAGACACAGGGACATATGGGTTAAAAGACACAGTGACTTATGGGTTAAAAGACACAGGGACAAATGGGTTAAAAGACACAGGGACTTATGGGTTAAACGACACAAGGAACTATGGGTTAAAAGACACAGGGACCTATGGGTTAAAAGACACAGGGACATATGGGTTAAAAGACACAGGGACCTATGGGTTAAAAAGACACAGGGACCTATGGGTTAAAAGACACAGGGACATATGGGTTAAAAGACACAGTGACTTATGGGTTAAAAGACACAGGGACAAATGGGTTAAAAGACACAGGGACTTATGGGTTAAACGACACAGGGACCTATGGGTTAAAAGACACAGGGACCTATGGGTTAAAAGACACAGGGACTTATGGGTTAAAAGACACAGGAACCTATGGGTTAAAAGACACAGGGACTTATGGGTTAAAAGACACAGGGACATTAAGGATGACAGCAGCGGTTTAGTCAGCGGTGATACGGGTATCACTTATTATTGTTATCTACATTAAGGATGACAGCAGCGGTTTAGTCAGCGGTGATACGGGTATCACTTATTATTGTTATCTACATTAAGGATGACAGCAGCGGTTTAGTCAGCGGTGATACGGGTATCACTTATTATTGTTATCTACATTAAGGATGACAGCAGCGGTTTAGTCAGCGGTGATACTATGGGTATCACTTATTATTGTTATCTACATTAAGGATGACAGCAGCGGTTTAGTCAGCGGTGATACGGGTATCACTTATTATTGTTATCTACATTAAGGATGACAGCAGCGGTTTAGTCAGCGGTGATACGGGTATCACTTATTATTGTTATCTACATTAAGGATGACAGCAGCGGTTTAGTCAGCGGTGATACGGGTATCACTTATTATTGTTATCTACATTAAGGATGACAGCAGCGGTTTAGTCAGCGGTGATACGGGTATCACTTATTATTGTTATCTACATTAAGGATGACAGCAGCGGTTTAGTCAGCGGTGATACGGGTATCACTTATTATTGTTATCTACATTAAGGATGACAGCAGCGGTTTAGTCAGCGGTGATGTTTTCTCGGGTATCACTTATTATTGTTATCTACATTAAGGATGACAGCAGCGGTTTAGTCAGCGGTGATTTGGGTATCACTTATTATTGTTATCTACATTAAGGATGACAGCAGCGGTTTAGTCAGCGGTGATGACAGCAGGGTATCACTTATTATTGTTATCTACATTAAGGATGACAGCAGCGGTTTAGTCAGCGGTGATACGGGTATCACTTATTATTGTTATCTACATTAAGGATGACAGCAGCGGTTTAGTCAGCGGTGATACGGGTATCACTTATTATTGTTATCTACATTAAGGATGACAGCAGCGGTTTAGTTAGCGGTGATACGGGTATCACTTATTATTGTTATCTACATTAAGGATGACAGCAGCGGTTTAGTCAGCGGTGATACGGGTATCACTTATTATTGTTATCTACATTAAGGATGACAGCAGCGGTTTAGTCAACGGTGATACGGGTATCACTTATTATTGTTATCTACATTAAGGATGACAGCAGTGGTTTAGTCAGCGGTGATACGGGTATCACTTATTATTGTTATCTACATTAAGGATGACAGCAGCGGTTTAGTCAGCGGTGATACGGGTATCACTTATTATTGTTATCTACATTAAGGATGACAGCAGCGGTTTAGTCAGCGGTGATACGGGTATCACTTATTATTGTTATCTACATTAAGGATGACAGCAGCGGTTTAGTCAGCGGTGATATGGGTATCACTTATTATTGTTATCTACATTAAGGATGACAGCAGCGGTTTAGTCAGCGGTGATACGGGTATCACTTATTATTGTTATCTACATTAAGGATGACAGCAGCGGTTTAGTCAGCGGTGATACGGGTATCACTTATTATTGTTATCTACATTAAGCATGACAGCAGCGGTTTAGTCAGCGGTGATACGGGTATCACTTATTATTGTTATCTACATTAAGGATGACAGCAGCGGTTTAGTCAACGGTGATACGGGTATCACTTATTATTGTTATCTACATTAAGGATGACAGCAGCGGTTTAGTCAACGGTGATACGGGTATCACTTATTATTGTTATCTACATTAAGGATGACAGCAGGGGTTTAGTCAACGGTGATACGGGTATCACTTATTATTGTTATCTACATTAAGGATGACAGCAGCGGTTTAGTCAGCGGTGATACGGGTATCACTTATTATTGTTATCTACATTAAGGATGACAGCAGCGGTTTAGTCAACGGTGATACGGGTATCACTTATTATTGTTATCTACATTAAGGATGACAGCAGCGGTTTAGTCAGCGGTGATACGGGTATCACTTATTATTGTTATCTACATTGCGCATTGATGTGAATCACACTGCTTCTCTTTCATTTAGCTATTTACTCCTTACGGATAGTGGTTGTTGTGGATGGCTGTTCACAAATCTAAATGTGTATTTGAACCCAACAATGGTTGAATTCAAGAAGTTTAAGCTGCCTATCAATCATTAATTATGAAACCAGTGGACGGCCAGTGAAAAATTCTCTCTTGCAACAGCTGCACAGTGCGGATCCAAGTTTATGGAATGAAAGTGGGGCTTTTATTGCTCAATCTAATTCATGCTGATAAAATGTTTTAGCCCATAGGCCTAACGGACACATGTTCAAACTCACACTTTTCATAGACTTAAAGGGGAAATCTGTAGTTGCTACATCCATTTTGGACTTTATATATATGTATATATATCCATCGATTCTTGAAGAATATAACTTATAAATGCCTCATCAGCTTAGTTCAACTGTCACGCTCCAGCAGAACCCAAAATATCAGCTTGTTTTTCTCCAATGTTTGTAAACAATGTAAATGTAAACAAACACTGTCTAGCCTCATAACATGATTAAAACAATCATTTTTTCATATCATGGAGGGTCAGTCTTTGCATCCATAGCTCTGTCTATTCATCTGAGAGTGGTTACATTTCTAAAGGCCCATCCCTCAGCTTTTTACCAAAACAGAGGACAGGCCACCAATTAGTTATTGTTTCATCTCTGGATGTATCCTTTAAACAGCTGCATATTATAGAGATGTCAAAGTGTCACCAACAAAAAGTTGAACAATAGGCCTATAGCAAATGCAGCATATGACATTCATTTCTCACATGTAAATAGCACTTTTCAGTAGTGCTCAAAGCTTGCCATTCCATGAGCGCAGAACACATTTTTCAACTGGATTCAATGAGCCCCATCAGTCCTCCATGACAACAAAATCATAAACAACAAAGTAAGGCTGGCTAATATGTCCTTAGTGTTGGGGTCATGCTCAGGTTAAACAATGTGGCTAATCTATACGTCCATATTTCCAAGTCCTATTCTTGAAGATCAAGGGGTATAACATTTATTGGAATGACTGGAATTCTGATAGACTAGTAGAAAGCGATGGGTTAGAAGAAGCCTACAGAACCAACTCATTAAGTAAAATGTAACATCCATATATGACCAGCTATGTAAACTTTAACATTGATTTATCCTGCAATAGACGTGGTTCAATTAGTAACATACATTTTTGTCTTCATCTAATGCCTCTTAAGGGGAAAGTCATCTAAGAGTAAATGAATGTAATCAGATTACATTACTGAGTTTGGGTATTCCGAAAGTTATGTTATTGATTACACTTTTGGACAGGTAACTAGTAACTGTAACGGATTACATCTAGAAAATAACCTACCTAACCCTGCCTATGGGTTAAACAACACAGAGATCTATGGGTTAAACAGTGCAGACTATCTACCACCTCCAGTACCTGAGGAGAATGGTACATGTAACATAAATGCAGTATGGAATCAGTGCTGAAGTCTGCCAAGGACACAGCAATAAATAGAACAGTAAAATGGCTAATGGCAACCGAGCCAAATGTTAAAGAAAACGGCATCTTGGTCAGAAAAATGTCATTCCATAAACTGATCAACGCACACACACACACACGCATGCACGCACGCACACACACACACACACACACACACACACACACACACACACACACACACACACACACACACACACACACACACACACACACACACACACACACACACGCACACACACGCACACGCACACACACACACACACACACACTCTCTCTCTCTCTCTCTTTATCTCCTCACCACACACCCTTTCCACTGCTCACAGAGAGGGATAGTTTTGATACATCTACTGTAAACTAGATATTTGTCATTAGTGCTGCTGTAGCCCCTATATTGTACTATGGTGTGTGTATGTCCACGCGGGCGTGTCATTTGGTGGGGCTTTGAAGCGGATCTCCTCCAGGGTCTGGTTCCCACGGCGATGCTGGGTAATGCAGTCATTATCGCTGCCTTTAAAAAGCTGCTGTGTGTGTTCTCTTGGGGGAGTTTAGCGGTTGTAAGATGTGTGTGTGTTTGTGTGTGTGTGTGCGCAAATTAGCATATGTTCTATGGTGTGTGTGTAGGTGCGCACAGTCAAGCATATGTGCCATGGTGTGTGTGTGTGTGTACTGTATGTATGTGTGTGACTCTGCATTTCTGTGCTTCATAGAGGGTGGCTTCATTTTGACTTAATATGGGCCCCCATTCCCAAGAGCCGCGGTGCAGTGTCTGTGTGCGTGTGCGTGTGCGTGTGCGTGTGCGTGTGCGTGTGCGTGTGTGTGTGTGTGTGTGTGTGTGTGTGTGTGTGTAAGCATGCATACCTGTACATGCATTAAAGTCTACATATAGGTAATGATGACTGTGTAGCATTGTGGTCCCAAAACATCCACCCTGTTATTTAGGTCCATTAAAGCATCCACCCTGTCCCAGGTAGCTTGCTCCATTTAAAACCTCCATCCTGTTAGCTCCATTAGTATGCATGGGAGGTATGCTAGCTAACTGTATGTAGAGTTATGTATGTTCTAGAGCCAGGTGGTGTCTCAGCCCCTCAGGTGTTCCCTCTCTGAGGCCCACTGACGAGATGTAGTTGCACAGCGGAGGGAGTGAGGAGATGTACTGGCGCATTGGAGGGAGTAGGTAGACATGGTGGCACAGCTGAGGGAGTGAGGATATGTAGTGGCACAGCGGAGGGAGTGAGGAGATGTACTGGCACATTGGAGGGAGTAGGTAGACATGGTGGCACAGCTGAGGGAGTGAGGATATGTAGTGGCACAGCTGAGGGAGTGAGGATATGTAGTGGCACAGCTGAGGGAGTGATGAGATGTACTGGCGCATTGGAGGGAGTAGGTAGACATGGTGGCACAGCTGAGGGAGTGAGGAGATGTAGTGGCACAGCTGAGGGAGTGAGGATATGTAGTGGCACAGCTGAGGGAGTGAGGAGATGTACTGGCACATTGGAGGGAGTAGGTAGACATGGTGGCACAGCTGAGGGAGTGAGGAGATGTACTGGCACATTGGAGGGAGTAGGTAGACATGGTGGCACAGCTGAGGGAGTGAGGATATGCACTGGCACATTGGAGGGAGTAGGTAGACATGGTGGCACAGCTGAGGGAGTGAGGATATGTAGTGGCCCAGCTGAGGGAGTGAGGATATGTAGTGGCACAGCTGAGGGAGTGAGGATATGTAGTGGCACAGCTGAGAGAGTGAGGATATGTAGTGGCACAGCTGAGGGAGTGAGGATATGTAGTGGCACAGTGGAGGGAGTGATGAGATGTGGTGGCACAGCTGAGGGTGGGAGGATATGTAGTGGCACAGCTGAGGGAGTGAGGATATGTAGTGGCACAGCTGAGGGAGTGGCACAGCTGAGGAGGATGATGAGATGTGGTGGGCACAGTGGAGGGAGGGAGTGGAGGTGGGGAGATGTAGTGGCACAGCTGAGGGAGGGATGAGGAGATGTGGTGGCACAGTGGAGGGAGTGATGAGGGATGATGGTGGCACAGTGGAGGGAGGAGGAGATGTGGTGGCACAGTGGAGGGAGTGATGAGATGTGGTGGCACAGTGGAGGGAGTGATGAGATGTGGTGGCACAGTGGAGGGAGTGAGGAGATGTGGTGGCACAGTGGAGGGAGTGAGGAGATGTGGTGGCACAGCGGAGGGGCTTTGAAGACTGGCACAACAGACTGGCATCAAGGCATCACCAGATTGGAGGTACCACATGGGCCATCTGCTGGGGTACATGATACATGAACAAAGGGTTTTGTGGGTTCAGACTCCGCGCCCAGCGAGCATAAGGGGCTGATGGGGAGATGGCGCTGGTGCTGTATAGTAATGCCATTCAGCGCGTGTGGTGAGGCATTTATACATTCCTCTATCAGGCTTATCTCATGTTGTAACGTCAGTTATAAATATTCATAACAGTTTGTGTTGTCTTATAAGACATGTATACATTCTTATTCACGCATATTACGCTGACATGGCACTTTCTGTAAGTACTCAAAACAGGTCATATTAGACATATTTGTGAGCCCCAATGGCGAACAATCTCCTTACACAACTAGCTAGTTCATTACTACTGACATGGACCCACTGAAGAAGCACTGATGAAACTAGCCACCCCGGTATATAGCTACTCTGCAGGTGTCAGTGCATTTCCCTCGTTTCCCCTTGTTGCTCCATCCATCAGGCCTGGCATGTCTGGGGCCGGGAGATGAATCTGAGCTAAAGACTGAGAGGACGGAGGGGAGGGAGGAAGATGCCAGCGCTAGATCGTGTCCTTGTGCTGCTCTTTAATGGACTCATAAATACATGAAGACGTCAGGGCTGCGTGGAGCTGGGTGGTGGTGGGTAGGTAGCCTCAGGGTGACCATACGTCTAAAGGAAGTAGGTCCAGGCACAGCTAGCCTAGCAGAACAGAGCACCTGAATGGTGATCGATTTGGCATTGAATATTTATTGAATATCCCTGCTAATGCTCTAATCGTGTGTGCACACATACCCACACACATACCCACACACATACCCACACACATACCCACACACATACCCACACACATACCCACACACATACCCACACACATACCCACACACATGGACACACATGGACACACATGGACACACACATACCCACACACATATGCACACATGGACACACATGGACACACATGGACACACACATACCCACACACATATGCACACATGGACACACATACCCACACACATACCCACACACATATGCACACATGGACACACATATACGCGTAGTATATTAATCAATTATCAGCCTTTGTCCGTGAAAAGAGCAACTCAAGTCGAGCTACAGCACACAGGCAGACGTGACAGAAATAATATGTGTGTGAGAGAGGCAACAAACCCAGATAGCACAAATGCCTCTGCCCAACGCATGTATACATGGTGCATTGGGAAGATATGATTTGCTAATTGACAAGACATCACACAGATATATTTAGAATAGCTACGTTCTAAATTCCACAGTTCTACATCATTTATACGGCAGCCAGGCATCAACATTCTATTCTGATTTCTCTGTGACATCTTACCAATGTGTAAACGATTTGAAATTTCAGATTTGATTTTCCCTTACAAAAAATGTATCAACCACGACAAAAATGTCCATGAATTATAATCCACATAATAATTCACATTCACTATTGCTGCAGGATTACCCAAATTAAGATCCTGCATCTGTTCATATTCCCAACATATTTTGACATGCTGACCAAAGGTGTTTGTGTTTACTGGGAAGGGAGGTCTTGCTAAATGTCCTTTATTATTATTATATTACAACGTATAAACCTGTTACAGTAGGAGAAGGCCACCCTGGCTGGAGGTCTGCTGGGTTTGAGGGTTCTGTTTCAGCCCAGCAATAACAAACCTGATTCAACTTATTAAACCTAATGAGTTGATAATCAAGTGTTCCGTTGCTGGGCTCACCCAGTAGGTCAGGGATCAGTAGAACAATACCACCACTGGTATGGATGTTTTATTTGCTAACCTGAAATGATGTGTTAGTAATAATAGCCTACTTGTTACTACTCAATGACCTATTGTTAATTAGACTAAGATGTCTAATCTTACATCTAAACATACCAGTTAGTGGGTTTTGTACATTTTTAAGTGATGAAGTGTTTATTCTTTGAAGTGAAGTGTTTTTAATTGTATTTAATTGTTAAACTATTATTCAAAAGGAACTCGTGCCAATGTTGATTAATCACATATCACCATCCTGCAACAAAGAAAGGAAGGGGTTCTGTCTGTAATGTGCCTGTGTTTCTGTGTTGTTTTCTCAAATTAACATTTTATTTTTGTCCAGATGTAAGATCTCTGTTTTATTTGATTGTCTCTCTCAGTATATCAGCTCTGTGAATCCACAGCTTATCACATGGCATGCATCACCAATGTGTTTTATATGAATGTCTCTCTCAGTATATCAGCTCTGTGAATCCACAGCTTATCACATGCATCACCAATGTGTTTTATATGATTGTCTCTCTCAGTATATCAGCTCTGTGAATCCACAGCTTATCACATGCATCACCAATGTGTTTTATATGATTGTCTCTCTCAGTATATCAGCTCTGTGAATCCACAGCTTATCACATGCATCACCAATGTGTTTTATATGATTGTCTCTCTCAGTATATCAGCTCTGTGAATCCACAGCTTATCACATGCATCACCAATGTGTTTTATATGATTGTCTCTCTCAGTATATCAGCTCTGTGAATCCACAGCTTATCACATGCATCACCAATGTGTTTTATATGATTGTCTCTCTCAGTATATCAGCTCTGTGAAGTAGCTTATCACATGCATCAATGTGTTTTATATGATTGTCTCTCTCAGTATATCAGCTCTGTGAATCCACAGCTTATCACATGCATCACCAATGTGTTTTATATGATTGTCTCTCTCAGTATATCAGCTCTGTGAATCCACAGCTTATCACATGCATCACCAATGTGTTTTATATGATTGTCTCTCTCAGTATATCAGCTCTGTGAATCCACAGCTTATCACATGCATCACCAATGTGTTTTATATGATTGTCTCTCTCAGTATATCAGCTCTGTGAATCCACAGCTTATCACATGCATCACCAATGTGTTTTATATGATTGTCTCTCTCAGTATATCAGCTCTGTGAATCCACAGCTTATCACATGCATCACCAATGTGTTTTATATGATTGTCTCTCTCAGTATATCAGCTCTGTGAATCCACAGCTTATCACATGCATCACCAATGTGTTTTATATGATTGTCTCTCTCAGTATATCAGCTCTGTGAATCCACAGCTTATCACATGCATCACCAATGTGTTTTATATGATTGTCTCTCTCAGTATATCAGCTCTGTGAATCCACAGCTTATCACATGCATCACCAATGTGTTTTATATGATAGTCTCTCTCAGTATATCAGCTCTGTGAATCCACAGCTTATCACATGCATCAGCAATGTGTTTTATATGATTGTCTCTCTCAGTATATCAGCTCTGTGAATCCACAGCTTATCACATGGCATGCATCACCAATGTGTTTTATATGATTGTCTCTCTCAGTATATCAGCTCTGTGAATCCACAGCTTATCACATGCATCACCAATGTGTTTTATATGATTGTCTCTCTCAGTATATCAGCTCTGTGAATCCACAGCTTATCACATGCATCACCAATGTGTTTTATATGATTGTCTCTCTCAGTATATCAGCTCTGTGAATCCACAGCTTATCACATGCATCACCAATGTGTTTTATATGATTGTCTCTCTCAGTATATCAGCTCTGTGAATCCACAGCTTATCACATGCATCACCAATGTGTTTTATATGATTGTCTCTCTCAGTATATCAGCTCTGTGAATCCACAGCTTATCACATGCATCACCAATGTGTTTTATATGATTGTCTCTCTCAGTATATCAGCTCTGTGAATCCACAGCTTATCACATGCATCACCAATGTGTTTTATATGATAGTCTCTCTCAGTATATCAGCTCTGTGAATCCACAGCTTATCACATGCATCACCAATGTGTTTTATATGATAGTCTCTCTCAGTATATCAGCTCTGTGAATCCACAGCTTATCACATGCATCACCAATGTGTTTTATATAAGTCTCTCTCAGTATTTCAGCTCTGTGAATCCACAGCTTATCACATGCATCACCAATGTGTTTTATATAAGTCTCTCTCAGTATATCAGCTCTGTGAATCCACAGCTTATCACATGCATCACCAATGTGTTTTATATAAGTCTCTCTCAGTATTTCAGCTCTGTGAATCCACAGCTTATCACATGCATCACCAATGTGTTTTATATAAGTCTCTCTCAGTATTTCAGCTCTGTGAATCCACAGCTTATCACATGCATCACCAATGTGTTTTATATAAGTCTCTCTCAGTATTTCAGCTCTGTGAATCCACAGCTTATCACATGCATCAGCAATGTGTTTTATATGATTGTCTCTCTCAGTATATCAGCTCTGTGAATCCACAGCTTATCACATGCATCACCAATGTGTTTTATATGATTGTCTCTCTCAGTATATCAGCTCTGTGAATCCACAGCTTATCACATGGCATGCATCACCAATGAACCCATAGGCCTACAGTATGATGGCATTACTGGCCTTATGGGCATCTGTCATCTGAAGTAGAGAATAGCTCAACTCACACATTGTTTAAATCTTTTTGCGCTATATGTTCTCAATGTAAAATTATATCTGTAGACAATGTATATGAGGCAAACCATACAGGTCTACCAGATGTTGTACATGACTTTTAGATCCTGATTCAAGCCTTGTAATTTAGGTACAGTGATAAGGAGATTAGGCTACAAGAGATGAGCATTACAGGTAACATTATGAGGTACATTTTATTTCAGCAATGTTGGTTACAAAATGGTTTCAGTTGTTCCCATAGATATACAGTACATGTTTGCTCTATGTACATTATCACTGACCCTAGATCAGCTAGCGACTGGGTTAACACAGCTAAACCTTTTGGTCAATAATATTCTGTTTTTGTTAACATTTTGTTGGCTTTATAATCGTGAGAAAAATTATCCTCCCTATTAACTAACTAGTTATACCTACAGTTGAAGTCGTAAGTTTACATACACTTAGTTTGGGGTCATTAAATTTGTTTTTCAACCACTCCACAAATTTCTTGTTAACAAACTATAGTTTAGGCAAGACGGTTAGGACATCTACTTTGTGCATGCACAACTAATTTTTCCAACAATTGTTTACAAACAGATTATTCCACTTATAATTCACTGTAACACAATTCCAGTGGGTCAAAAGTTTACATACACTAAGTTGACAGTACCTTTAAACAGCTTGGAAAATTCCAATTCCATGTTATGGCTTAAGAAGCTTCTAATTGACATAATTTGAGTCAATTGGAGGTCTATCTGTGAATGTATTTCAAGGCCTACCTTCAAACTCACTGCCTCTTTGCTTGACATCATGGGGAAATCAAAAGAAATCAGCCAATACCTCAGAAAAACAATTGTAGACCTCCACAAATCTGGTTCATCCTTTGGAGCAATTTCCAAATGCTTGAAGGTACAATGTTCATCTGTACAAACAATGGTACGCAACACCATGGGACCACGCAGCCATCATACCGCTCAGGAAGGAGATGCGTTCTGTCTCCTAGAGATGAAAGTACTTTGGTGCAAAAAGTGCAAATCAATCCCAGAACAACAGCAAAGGACCTTGTGAAGATGCTGGAGGAAACGGGTACAAGAGTATCTATATCCACAGGAAAACAAGTCCTATATCGACATAACCTGAAAGGCCGCTCAGCAAGGAAGAAGCCACTGATCCAAACCGCCATAAAAAAGCAAGACTGCAGTTTGCAACTGCCGGGGCAGCAGGGTAGCCTAGTGGCTAGAGCATTCAACTAGCAACCAGAAGGTTGCAAGTTCAAACCCCCAGGCTGACAAGGTACAAATCTGTCATTCTGCCCCTGAACAGGCAGTTAACCCACTGTTCCTAGGCCATCATTGAAAATAAGAATTTGTTTTTAACTGACTTGCCTGGTTAAATAAAGGTAAAATAAACATGGGGACAAAGATTGTACTTTTTGGAGAAATGTCCTCTGGCCTGAATAAACAAAAATAGAACTGTTTGGCCATAATGACCATCGTTATGTTTGTAAGAAAAAGGGGGGGGGGGGCTTGCAAGTCGAAGAACATCATCCCAACCGTGAAGCATGGAGGTGCCAGCATCATGTTGTGGGGGTGCTTTGCTGCAGGATGGACTGGTGCACTTCACAAAATAGATGGCGTCATCAGGAGGAACATTATGTGGATATATTGAAGCAACATCTGAAGACATCAGTCAGGAAGTTAAAGCTTGGTCGCAAATGGGTCTTCCAAATGGACAACGGCATACTTCCAAAATTGTGGCAAAATTACTTAAGGACGACAAAGTCAATGTATTGGAGTGGCCACCATCACAAAGCCCTGACCTCAATCCTATAGAAATTCTGTGGGCAGAACTGAAAGAGCATGGAACCTGACTCAGTTACACCCGCTCTGTCAGGAGAAATGTGCAGGAAGCTTGTGGAAGGCTACCCAAAATGTTTTTAGCCCTTTTTCTCACCAATTTCGTAGTATCCAATTGTTTAGTAGCTACTATCTTGTCTCATCGCTACAACTCATACCGAAAGTTGAAAGTCAGATACACAACCCAACCAAATTCTGCATCCAATCTGGAAGCCAGCATGATGCTGCCACCACCATGCTTCACTGTGGGGATGGTGCGGGGGATGAGAGGTTTTGGGTTTGCGCCATACATAGCGTTTTCCTAGACGGCCAAAAAGCTACATTTATGTCTCATCTAACCAGAGTACCATCTTCCATATGTTTGGGGAGTCTCCCACATGCATTTTGACAAACACCAAACGTGTTTGCTTATTTTCTTCTTTAAGCAATGGCTGTTTTTTTTGGCCACTCTTCCGTAAAGCCCACCCTTAAAAGTGGTCCTCTGTCCAAGGAGCTTTGAACCTGTTTGGAAAGTGGTCTTCAAGGGATGGGCCAATCTTATTTAGAGAGGTTTAAAATGAACTCCAATTCCATCGCCCCCCAATTTAAGGAATGGAGCTTTTTAGGGTGATCTTTGTCTCTTTGGCCTCTCTAATTAATGCCCTCGTTGCCTGGTCTGTGAGTTTCAGTAGGCGGCCCTCTCTTGGCAGGTTTGTTGTGGTGCCATATTCTTTCCATTTTTTAATAATGGATTTAATGGTACTCCGTGGGATGTTCAAAGTTTCTGATATTTTTGTATAACCCAACCCCTGACTTGTAATTCTCCACAACTTTGTCCCTGACCTGTTTGGAAAGCTCCTTGGTCTTCAAGGGATGGTGCCCCTTGCTTAGTGGTGTTCCAGACTCTGGAGCCTTTCAGAACAGGTGTGTATAGACACTTAAATAGTCCAGCTGTGTGCATTTTAACTAATTATGTGACCTCTGAAGGTAATTGGTTGCACCAGATCTTATTTAGGGGGTTCATAGCAAAGGAGGTGAATACATATGCACGCATCACTTTTATTTTTTTTTATTTTGTGTTTGTTCATTACATGAAATCCAAATAAAAATCAATTTAAATTACAGGCTGTAACGCAACAAAATAGAAAAAAGGCAAAGGGGTGAATACTTTTGCAAGGCACTGTATTCATACCTCTGAGTCTATACTTTGTAGAAGCGCCTTTGGCAGCATTTACAGATGTGAGTCTTTCTAACAGTTTTCCACACCTGGATTGTGCCACATTTGACCCTTATTCTTTTCTAAATTCTTCAAATTCTGTCAATTTGGTCCTTGATCAATGCTTAACAAACTATTTTTAGGTCTTGCCAAAGTTATTCAAGCAGATTTAAGTCAAACTGTAACTTGGCCACTCAGGAATATTCACTGTCTTCTTGGTAAGAAACTCCAGTGTATATTTGGTCTTGTGTTTTATGTTATTGTCCTGCTGAAAGGAGAATTCATCTCCCAGTGTCTGGTTGCAAGCAGACTGAACCAAGTTTTCCTCTAGGATTTTATGTTTGCTTAGCTCACTCCATTCTGTTTCTTTTTGTCCTGAAGAACTCCCCAAACCTTCATGATCACAAGCATCTGCGTTGATACACCATTCAAAGTGTAATTCATTTATTCATCATGCTCAAATGGATATTTAATGTCACCTTTTTTATACATCTACCAATATGTGCCCTTCTTTGGAGGCATTGGAAAATCTCTGTGGTCTTTGTGGCACACCTATATTTGGGGAGTTTCCAGATCCTCTCAAGCTCTATCAGGTTAAATGGGCAGCATCGCTGCACAGCTATGTTTAGGTCTCTCCAGAGATGTTCAATCCGGTTCACACAAGAACTTGTCCCGAAGCCAGTCCTGCGTTGTCTTCAAATCAAAAAAAAATAATCAAGATAATACTAATCAAATCAAATCAAATTTATTTGTCACATACACATGGTTAGCAGATGTTAATGCGAGTGTAGCAAAATGCTTGTGCTTCTAGTTCTGACGATGTACTAATAACCAACGAGTAATCTAACCTAACAATTCCAAAACTACTACCTTATACACACAAGTGTGAAGGAATAAAGAATATGTACATAAAGATAAATGAATGAGTGATGGTACAGAACGGCATAGGCAAGATGCAGTAGATGGTATCGAGTACAGTAAATACTTATGAGATGAGTAATGTAGGGTATGTAAACAAAGTGGCATAGTTTAACCTCTTGAAACTCTGGGGGCGCTATTTCATTTTTGGATGAAAAACGTTCCGTTTTAAACAAGATATTTTGTCACAAAAAGATGCTCGACTATGCATATAATTGATAGCTTTGGAAAGAAAACACTGACGTTTCCAGAACTGCAAAGATATTCTCTGTGCGTGCCCTAGAACGTGAGCTACAGGCAAAACCAAGATGAAACGGCATCAGGAAATCAGCAGGATTTTTGAGGCTCCGTTTTCCATTGTCTCCTTATATTATATGTCTGCAAATTTGTAGGCATATCATTGGAAGATTGACCATAAGAGACCACATTTACCAGGTGTCCGCCCGGTGTCCTCCTGCGCAAACCTCAGCTGCAATTTTTTTTCCACTGCAAGAATTCAGAGAAGAAAGCAGATTGTGGCATGGACAGATGCAAGATGCAGTAGATGGCGATCTCCAATCTCCGTTTCCAGAACTATATGGCAGAACGTGATGCAAAACCAAGAGAGCATCAGGAAATCAGCAGGAGCCTGCCCTTTCTGTCGTTTCCCCAAGGTGTCTGCAGCATTGTGACGTATTTGTAGGCATATCATTGGAAGATTGACCATAAGAGACCACATTTACCAGGTGTCCGCCCGGTGTCCTGCGCCGAAATTGGTGCGCAAACCTCAGCTGCAAGTATTTTTCCATGGAATTCAGAAGAAAGCAGGCTTCGAACGATATATCAATGAAGAGATACGTGAAAAAACACCTTGAGGATTGATTCCAAACAACGTTTGCCATGTTTCAGGCGATATTATGTAGTTAATTCGGAAAAAGTTTGACGTTGTTGGTGACTGAATTTTCGGTTCGTTTCAGTAGCCAAATGTGATGTACAAAACGGAGCGATTTCTCCTACACAAAGATTCTTTCAGGAAAAACTGAACATTTGCTATGTAACTGAGAGTCTCCTCATTGAAAACGTCCGAAGCTCTTCAAAGGTAAATGATTTTATTTATTTGGTTATCTGGTTTTTGTGTAAATGTTGCGTGCTAAATGCTACTCAAAATGCTAAGCTAGCTTGGACAGTCTGTGGTGCAACGTGGCGTTGGTGGATGGAGCGAGACATGATGTCCCAGATGTGCTTAATTGGATTCAGGTCTGGGGAACGGGCGGGCCAGTCCATAGCATCAATGCCTTCCTCTTGCAGGAACTGCTGACACAGTCCAGCCACATGAGGTCTAGCATTGTCTTAGGTTATTGGAACCCAGGGCCAACCGCACCATTGTCTTAGGTTAGGAGGAACCCAGGGCCAACCACACCAGCATATGGTCTCACGAGGGGTCTAAGGATCTCATCTCGGTATCTAATGGCAGTCAGGCTACCTCTGGCGAGCAGATGGAGGGCTGTGCGGCCCCCCAAAGAAATGCCACCCCACACCATGACTGACCCACCGCCAAACCGGTCATGCTGGAGGATGTTGCAGGTAGCAGAACGTTCTCCACGGCGTCTCCAGACTGTCACATTTGTCACATGTGCTCAGTGTGAAGTGTGAAGAGCACAGGGCGCCAGTGGCGAATTTTCCAATCGTGGTGTTCTCTGGCAAATGCCAAACGCCCTGCACAGTGTTGGGCTGTAAGCACAACCCCCACCTGTGGACGTCGGGCCCTCATACCACCCTCATGGAGTCTGTTTCGGACCGTTTGAGCAGACACATGCACATTTGTGGCCTGCTGGAGGTAATTTTGCAGGGCTCTGGCAGTGCTCCTCCTGCTCCTCCTTGCACAAAGGTGGAGGTAGCGGGCCTGCTGCTGGGTTGTTGCCCTCCTACGGCCTCCTCCACGTCTCCTGATGTACTGGACTGTCTCCTGGTAGCGCCTCCATGCTCTGAATACTACGCTGACAGACACAGCAAACCTTCTTGCCACAGCTCGCATTGATGTGTCATCCTGGATGAGCTGCACTACCTGAGCCTATTGTGTGGGTTGTAGACTCCGTCTTATGCTACCATTAGAGTGAAAGCACCGGCAGCATTAAAAAGTGACAAAAACATCAGCCAGGAAGCATAGGAACAGAGAAGTGGTCTGTGGTTATCACCTGCAGAACCACTCCTTTATTGGGGGTGTCTTGCTAATTGCCTATAATTTCCACCTGTTGTCTATTACATTTGCACAACAACATGTGAAATTTATTGTCAATCAGTGTTGCTTCCTAAGTGGACAGTTTGATTTCACAGAAGTGTGATTGACTTGGAGTTACATTGTGTTGTTTAAGTGTTCCCTTTATTTTTTGAGCAGTGTTGTCATGCATAGGTGTAATAGGTGGCAGGGAAGTCAGGCGCAGGAGAGTCAAACTGAGTGTAACATGGAGTCTTTTAATAAAGTTCCACGAGTATGCTCCATAATGATAAATGAACAAACAAACCAAACATGGGTACAAGGACCCGACGCGCACCTATGTAACAATCACACTATACTGACAATAAAACTCTGATAAATAAATCTCTGACAAAGACATGAGGGGAAACAGAGGGTTAAATACACAACAGGTTAATGAATGGGATTGAAAACAGGTTTGTGGGAAGACAAGACAAAACCAATGGAAAATGAAAAAAGGATCAATGATGGCTAGAAGACCGGTGACGTCGAACGCCGAGCACCGCCCGAACAAGGAGAGGCAACGACTTCGGCAGAAGTCGTGACAAGTGTATTAAGTAGCATTGTTTAAAGTGGCTAGTGATATATTTTACGTCTTGGCTGTGTGCTTGGGGTTGTTGTCCTGTTGGAAGGTAAACTTTCACCTCAGTCTGAGGTCCTGAGCGCTCTGGAGGAGGTTTTCATCAAGGATCTCTCTATACTTTGCTCCATTCATCTTTCCCTCGATCCTGACTAGTCTCCCAGACCCTGCCATTGAAAAACATCCCCACAGCATGTTGTTGCCACCACCATGCTTCACCGTAGGGATGGTGCCAGGTTTCCTCCAGACGTGACGCTTGGCATTCAGGCCAAAGAGTTCAGTCTTGGACTCATCAGACAAGAGAATCTTGTTTGTCATGTTCTGAGAGTAATTTAGGAGCCTTTCGGCAAACTCCAAGAAGGCTGCCATGTACCTTTTACTGAGTAGTGGCTTCCTTTGGCCACTCTATCATAAAGGCCTGATTGGTGGAATGCCAGCTCTAGGAAGTGTCTTAGTGGTTCCAAACTTCTTCCATTTAAGAATGATGGAGGTCGCTGTGTTCTTGGGACCTTCAATGCTGAAGCCATTTTTTGGTACCCTTCTCAGATCTGTGCCTCGACACAGTCCTGTCTCGGAGCACTATGGACAATACCTTCGACCTCATTGCTTGGTTTTTGCTCTGACATGCACTGTCAACCATGGGACCTTATATAGACAGGTGTGTGCCTTTCCAAATCATGTCCAATAAATTGAATTTACCACAGGTGGACTCCAATCAAGTTGTAGAAACATCTCAAGGATGGAAACAGAATGTACCTGAGCTCAATTTCGAGTCTCACAGCAAAGGGTCGGAATACTTGTGTAAATAAGGTATTTCTGTTTTTTTTATTTTAATGCATTTTTTCTAATATTTCAAAAAAAAAAACGTTTTTTCTTTTCACTTTGACATTATGGAGTATTGGGTGTAGATTGATGAGGATTTGTATATATTTAATTAATTTTAGAATAAGGCTGTAATGTAACAACATTTTGAAAAAGTCGGGGTCTGAATCCATTCCGAATGCACTGTATATGATAAGCGGTGTCAACGTATCTGGGCATATAAAAGGTTTGGGTGAGAAACAGGGAGAAAGGGAATAGAAGAGGGCTGGCTGGAATGAGCGAGGGAGAGAAAAGAGGGAGAAAATGTAACAAACTAACACTTAACATGCATGTATGTCTAAGTCGGTTTGGATAAAAAAATGTCTGCTAAATGAAATGTATTATCATTATTATGTTAGGGTGTCTGAGCCTGGCATTTCAGACGGGAGGCTGTCTGAGCCTGAGGGTCCTGGTCTCCTGAAGCTCTGACTCTCTGATCCTTCCTGACTTTTTATTTCCTCCTCTCTCTCTTTCGCTATCTCTGTCTTCTTCTCATTTTCTCTCACTTTCTCTCTTATTTTCTCTCTCACTTTCTGTCTCTCCCATTCTGTTTGTCTGTCTGTCTGTCCATCTTTCTGTCGGTCTATCTGTCTTTCCCTCTCTTTCTGACTCCTCTATCTATCGCCCACTCTCTCTCTCCCCCTCATTTCTGTATTCTCTTTCTCTGCGTGCTGCAGTCTCCCTTATGATCACACAGAGCTGAAGCTCAAAGCCTCTGTGCTTTATGACAGCAATTAAAAAGACTTGTGAAAACTCATGTAAACAGTTCATTATTTTGACTGCATGAGTTCCAGTTCAAGCTTTATTGTCAAATGTGCAAGTACAGTGAAATGAAATAAAGTACAGTGAAATGAAATAAAGTACAGTGAAATGAAATAAAGTACAGTAAAATGAAATATAGTACAGTGAAATGAAATAAAGTACAGTGAAATGAAATAAAGTACAATGAAATGAAATAAAGTACAGTGAAATGAAATGAAATCAAGTACAGTAAAATGAAATAAAGTACAGTGAAATGAAATAAAGTACAGTGAAAGGAAATAAAGTACAGTAAAATGAAATAAAGTACAGTGAAATGAAATTAAGTACAGTGAAATGAAATGAAATAAAGTACAGTAAAATGAAATAAAGTACAGTGAAATGAAATAAAGTACAGTGAAAGGAAATAAAGTACAGTAAAATGAAATAAAGTACAGTGAAATGAAATAAAGTACAGTGAAATTAAATGAAATAAAGTACAGTAAAATTAAATAAAGTACAGTGAAATTAAATAAAGTACAGTGAAAGGAAATAAAGTACAGTGAAATTAAATAAAGTACAGTGAAAGGAAATAAAGTACAGTGAAATGAGATAAAGTACAGTGAAATGAAATAAAGTACAGTAAAATGAAATAAAGTACAGTGAAATGAAATAAAGTACGGTGAAATGAAATAAAGTACAGTGAAATGAAATAAAGTACAGTGAAATTAAATAAAGTACAGTGAAAGGAAATAAAGTACAGTGAAATTAAATAAAGTACAGTGAAAGGAAATAAAGTACAGTGAAATTAAATAAAGTACAGTGAAAGGAAATAAAGTACAGTGAAATGAGATAAAGTACAGTGAAATGAAATAAAGTACGGTGAAATGAAATAAAGTACGGTGAAATGAAATAAAGTACAGTGAAAGGAAATAAAGTACAGTGAAATTAAATAAAGTACAGTGAAAGGAAATAAAGTACAGTGAAATGAGATAAAGTACAGTGAAATGAAATAAAGTACAGTGAAATGAAATAAAGTACAGTGAAATGAAATAAAGTACAGTGAAATGAAATAAAGTACAGTGAAATGAAATAAAGTACAGTGAAATGAAATAAAGTACGGTGAAATGAAATAAAGTACAGTGAAATGAAATAAAGTACAGTGAAATGAAATAAAGTACAGTGAAATGAAATAAAGTACAGTGAAATGAAATATAGTACAGTGAAATGAAATAAAGTACAGTAAAATGAAATAAAGTACAGTAAAATGAAATAAAGTACGGTGAAATGAAATAAAGTACGGTGAAATGAAATAAAGTACAGTGAAATGAAATAAAGTACAGTAAAATGAAATAAAGTACAGTAAAATGAAATGAAGTACAGTGAAATGAAATATAGTACAGTGAAATTAAATAAAGTACAGTGAAATTAAATAAAGTACAGTAAAATTAAATAAAGTACAGTGAAATGCTGAAAGTACTGTGAAATTAAATAAAGAATAGATGCTATTGTTTTGGATAATGTTGGTGTGCTGAGCATTATAATGTGGTTACAAAGAGGGTTAATGAAAGAGTAATTGGTGCCCCTTCAAGGTCTGTAGGTCAAGACAGGTCACTGCACCACACAGCGTAGATCAGGGTTGAGGTTAAAACACACAGCGCTAAACCTCACCTGCCCTGCCCTCCACTCTTCCCCCTACCTGGGCCAGGTGGGACTGTGATCTGATTTGCTCATCGGTCGCATCCCAGCAGCCCTCACCAGGTCAGAGGTTAAGCGTGCATTGACATTTGACATCACAGTGAGACTTGGGGTGCCTCTGGGTCTACAAGGAGACGGAGCAATATCATACGGAATGCTCAAACACCTACCAGGTAAAATCTCTGACCTGCCCGTGTCCCCATGGAAATCAAGCAAACACTCTGTCATGAATATCGCCATGAATATTCATTCCCTTCACTTCATCCTCCTCTCTTTCTTCTCGTTTGACGAAGGAGTCGAGGAGCGTACTCTTCTGTTCCGCCGGCTGTTCCTCACAATTTAAAGGAACGCCATATGCTTTGAAAGGTCAACGTTGCCTGTGTGATTTTCCCTTTGAAGAACCTTCATAGTTTTATTTTTACTCGTTTGAATTTTGAACGGTGGTAATCTACCTATACAGATCTTGAATTAAACAGAGATGTTGTTTATATACTTGGCTGTATTTGAGTTGTACGATTTGGATGTTGACGTTAAAGGTTCTTACTAGAAATCAAGCTAGATCCCAGATCCCTCCCTCTTTGATGATCAAGGCCATGTGTAGCTTGCTCTTCATTCCTTTTCAAATGTTCTGTTTCTGATAACCTTCATGGGATAAAATAGCTTTGGTGATGCCATGCATTTTAATCATGTTATTAAGTAAGGACGACCTTTTACGTTTACAAATGCCGAAACACTGAGATTGCAAAAGGCAGCTTGTGATCCGGTTAGAAGATGACTGCTATTGTTCTATTGAACATGTCATTTTGTTCTAAAATAGGCCTTGTTATTTTCGCTTCCTGTGTAAGTTCTGGTTGTCCCCTCTTTTCACTTTCGGTGTAAGTTCTGGTTGTCCCTTCTTTTTCTTTCCGGTGTAAGTTCTGGTAGTCCCCCCTTTTCCTTCCTGTGTAAGTTCTGGTTGTCCCCTATTTTTCCTTCCTGTGTAAGTTCTGATTGTCCCCTCTTTTTCCTTCCTGTGTAAGTTCTGGTAGTCCCCCCTTTTCCTTTCTGTGTAAGTTCTGGTTGTCCCCTATTTTTCCTTCCTGTGTAAGTTCTGGTTGTCCCCTCTTTTTCCTTCCTGTGTAAGTTCTGGTTGTCCCCACTTTTCCTTCCTGTGTAAGTTCTGGTTGTCCCCTCTTTTTCCTTCCTGTGTAAGTTCTGGTAGTTCCTTCTTAGCTTCCTATGTAAATTCTGGTAGTTCCCTCTTTTAGCTTCCTATGTAAGTTCTGGATGTTCCCTCTTTTAGCTTCCTGTGTAAGTTCTGGTTGTCCCCTCTTTTCACTTTCGGTGTAAGTTCTGGTTGTCCCTTCTTTTTCTTTCCGGTGTAAGTTCTGGTTGTCCCCTCTTTTTCCTTCCTGTGTAAGTTCTGGTAGTTCCCTCTTTTAGCTTCCTATGTAAGTTCTGGTAGTTCCCTCTTTTAGCTTCCTATGTAAGTTCTGGTAGTTCCCTCTTTTAGCTTCCTATGTAAGTTCTGGTAGTTCCCTCTTTTAGCTTCCTATGTAAGTTCTGGTAGTTCCCTCTTTTAGCTTCCTGTGTAAGTTCTGGTAGTTCCCTGTTTTAGCTTTCTGTGTAAGTATGGGTTGTCCCCTCTTTTCCTTCCTGTGTAAGTTCTGGTAGTTCCCTCTTTTAGCTTCCTGTGTAAGTTCTGGTAGTTCCCTGTTTTAGCTTTCTGTGTAAGTATGGGTTGTCCCCTCTTTTCCTTCCGGTGTAAGTTCTGGTTGTCCCCTCTTTTTCCTTCCTGTGTAAGTTCTGGTAGTTCCCTCTTTTAGCTTCCTGTGTAAGTATGGGTTGTCCCCTCTTTTCCTTCCTGTGTACACAGTTAGTATTATTTATTATTTCCTCTTAGTTTTGGTCGTCATTGTATGTGATATTTATTTTGTAATTATATGATTCATGCTATTTAAAAGAGATTTGTCACTTGATATGCATCATTGTAACAAGTCTTCTGTTTAGTTTTGACATGTTTTATAAAAATCATTCTCATAAAATCTTTTACAAATGTGTTTATGAAAATAGTTCATTTAGATTATAACACCTACAGTTTTTACTTTGGAAAACAATTACCTGAAATCATGGGATGCTGTACTTTTTACAGTTGTAATTCAAAGCAAAATGATGCAGATTCTAAATACTCTGTAATTGTTGAACTGTGCCCTAGCCTACTTCTGCAGAGAAATGATAATGATGATGAAGTAATCACAGTCTTACTTACCTTACTTACCTCTGATAAAGCACATCCAGAATTGTAGAGTCTTAACTCTCACTATGTCCTTGTGGTCTATGAATCCTATGAACAGTGGTCTAAATACATCACCCAGTGGTTCAATCGTTTACAAAAAAAATAATTCAGACATATATATGCACCGGTGCATACACGCACATGCACACACACACACACACACACACACACACACACACACACACACACACACACACACACACACACACACACACACACACACACACACACACACACACACACACACACACACACACACACACACACACACACACAGGGCTTTAACCCTTTGCTCTTGACCACTGCCAATATACACAGAGGTCACATTCCGGTCACACTACCCAGGTGTCCCGGGGCTGTTGCTAGGATACAGCAAGGTTCTGTTGTGGAGACAGAGTCAAACAGGGAATACAGGGAGAAAGAAGGGCATGAGAGAGAGAGAAATGAGAGAAAGATGAGTGTCAGAGAAGGGCAGATGAAGGCAAAGGAAGAGTGCGAACGAGAGAATGCAAGCCACAGTAATAGAGAGGAAGACAGAGATGGCCAGACACACATGTAGGCTACAGTGATAAACATGAGAGAGACAGAGAGAGAGAAAGAGAGAGAGAGAGAGAGAGAGAGAGAGAGAGAGAGAGAGAGAGAGAGAGAAAGAGAGGAGGTGTAAAAAGCTCCAGGTGCATTAACATCAGGCCAACCTGAAGGTCCCACCCCATGGGTGGCTGTCCATAGAGAGTGTGAGACTGGAGACGAGGTTCCAATAAATCTGTTCATCTCTCTCTCTCTCTCTCCCCCAGGGCTACACAGCTTCTTCTCTCTCTCTCCCCCCAGGGCTACACAGCTTCTTCTCTCTCTCTCCCCCCCAGGGCTACACAGCTTCTTCTCTCTCTCTCCCTCCCCCAGGGCTACACAGCTTCTTCTCTCTCTCTCCCTCCCCCAGGGCTACACAGCTTCTTCTTCTTCTCCCCCAGGGCTACACAGCTTCTTCTCTCTCTCCTCCCCCAGGGCTACACAGCTTCTCTCTCTCTCTCCCTCCCCCAGGGCTACACAGCTTCTCTCTCTCTCTCCCACCCCCAGGGCTACACAGCTTCTTCTCTCTCTCTCTCCCTCCCCCAGGGCTACAAAGCTTCTTCTCTCTCTCTCCCTCCCCCAGGGCTACACAGCTTCTTCTCTCTCTCTCCCTCCCCCAGGGCTACACAGCTTCTTCTCTCCCTCTCCCTCCCCCAGGGCTACACAGCTTCTTCTCTCTCTCTCTCCCTCCCCCAGGGCTACACAGCTTCTCCTCTCCCTCTCTCTCCCCCAAGGCTCAAGGTCATTGGCCACAGATGAAATGACTTCAAATCACATTAGATCTACGGTAGCTTTGATTGGACTGATAATGTCAATGTCATACTTTCAAAATCTTAGCTAGTAAGCTATCAGTCATCATCATGAATCAAGTTGACAATCTACTGGCAAATGCTTTTTAATCCTTGTCATATGAAGATAAATTATGAAGGGAAATTATAGAGAAAACGTATCGGTGCACATCAGCCATTGGACATAAACATTACACAACAAGTTGGAAATCACACATTCAACAATGAGTGGTTTGGAAGAAATTAGTGGCTAACTGCATGCATTGCAAAGCAATCACTAGCCTGCTATTCAGTGGAGTTGGTCTGGGGTTTCAAGTCTGCCGCGCCCACAACAACTGGAAACTCAGAACTGGGAAATCTGACTTCAGTGAGTTCAAGACAACTGGGAACTTAGAAAAAAATTAGCTTTGACTGGGAGAATACATTTTGAATGGTCATCCAATTCAGAATTGCAGTCGGGAACTCGGGCCTCTTTCTAGAGCTCCGACCTGAAGAACACTGATGCCATCATGATTGTACCTGTTTTTAACAGAGTTCCCAGTTGTCTTGAAAGCACCATAAATCCATTGAATGCCAGACTTTGATGAAAATATTTGCCCACGAATGATGGCCGTGCCACCTTCCTGTTCAAGTAAGCACAGCACAACAAGGTACACAAATGTCTTGCATGCTGCTGCATAAATTATGTAATATGCCAGGGAGAGATGTATACTGTAGCTAAGAAAGTAATACTATGTGTATGTAAGCTGTTAGTAGTCCATGTGCCTCGCCCTAATAATTTGGTCCTTTCCCCTCATAACTTAGCCTTCTGTTCTGACTTGGTGGTGCACGTGTAGCCTGTAGCCTGTTTTAGAGAAATGTAATCAAATATTGTAAGAGCTTTCGTTGTCTGCTTATATGTCCCCTTTATTTATCCTACGGTTCTGACTTGGCGTACAGGGAGAATACTATAAGAACGGCCGTGTTCTGAATTCTGTCTCTGTACATTTAAAAAGTGCTGACCAAATAGTTATATTGACTATGTCCATCTTAGCTCGCTCATTAATGTCTTCATCAAAATTACGAATTGCCTCTTATCCGCTCGTCGTCCCCTTTATGCCATAGTTTGTACATCTCAATTGTCAGTAGAAACCACATTTGTTTAAGCAAGTCAGCCATATCAGCTTTGCTTTTTTTGAATGCAGTAAATGCAGCTGAATGAACTGTTTCGCTGCCATACAAGGCTCCGCTGATAGCCAGGTTTAACGGTGGTAGTTGGGACTGCTGTTAGGACAGCTTTATGTAGACCCTAACAGTTTGTGGGCATCGTTTGTCACCGTTGTAATGAATGTATTGTTTAGTGTTGTGTGGTGTTGTGTTGTGAAGTGGCTTTGTGGGCATTCATCTAAAAACAACGTTGTTAGTAGAGGTGGGAGGAGAGGTGGAGTACTATGGTCATGGGAGTTGCAGGTGGCACCATGCGATCTGCTTGGTACATCTGGAAAGATCTTGGCCAGACCCCAACGTCCTGACTGGCTGACAGGCTGTCTGTTTGCCCAACCTTGGCAACAGTTGGGGGAGACGAGGGGAGAGGGGGGGAGGGAGAGAGGCGTCAGACTCTGACAAGGGCAGACAGGACAGCCAAAGTGTCCGAGAATAAGCTTCTCCCCTCTCCATTCCCCCTCGATTTATTACCAAACTGGAGCGGTGCCGCCAAGACAGATCACAGAAGCCTTCCAGAATAAAGCAAGCAAGCCATAGTTTGTCATTACACCTTTCTGCTGTTTTGGGAGAATTCACTAATGTTTCATGTTAAATGTCCATTACAATGTATGGCTTTCACAATCGTTTAGATTGTCACAGTTTTCCTGATTCAGTTTCCATATAGATTAACACACAGATTTGTAACTAGACCATGTCACTCACTGGCGTGACAAGTCATAATAGGCATGCCAGTGCATCGATGAAAGATCCAGCACAGAGTAACTTTTTTCCCTCCCAATATATCTCAGCCAGGATGCGGTAATGTGCTGAAATGAATAAGAGATGTCTGGCCCCAGAAGAAATACAATCCACTCATCAATCAGTGTGTGTGTTCGTATGTCTGTGTGTGCCAGTGTGTGTGCCAGTGTGTGTACCAGTGTGTCTATGTGTCTATGTGGGTGTGTGTTCATCTTATCCACCTATCTCCCCACAGTGAAAAGAGGCTGCCTGAACTTCCAATCAAAGTGATTAAAAGAGACAGAGGTGGTATGGAGACACTGTGGAGCAGCTGTGAGCCTCCACACTGTAATTACATTTGTTCATTTATCTCTCTCTCCCCTCTCTCTGTCTCTCACACATACATAGACATTTACATGCATGCAATACACACACACGCACGCACGTACGCACACACACACACACACACACACACACACACACACACACACACACACACACACACACACACACACACACACACACACACACACACACACACACACACACACACACACACACACACACACACACACACACACACACACACACACATACACAAACTGAACAAAAATATAAACACAACATGCAATACAGTTCATATAAGGAAATCAGTCAATTGAAATAAATAAATTAGGCCCGAAGATATTGATTTAACATGACTGGGAACACAAATATGCATTGGTTGGTCCACCCACTTTATTTTAGCAGGTAGACTAGCTTAGGGGTTTTTGGATATTTATTATTTCTTTCCTTGGGTCCAGCTCAGCCCCTTTTTCCCACACCCCATTTACCATGTGTTTGAAATAAACCCTATGTGTTTGATGGTAGGTTTAGGTTGTCTGTGGATTTCTTTTAGTTCTCACTGTTCCTTTTCACTCTTATGATTTCTATGAGAAATGTTACGGGTCGCAAAGCGGGTTCGTAACATATATACTGAGTATACAAAACATTAGGAACCTTCTCTTCTCTTTCCATGACATAGACTGACCAGGTGAAAGCTATGATCCCTTATTGATTTCACCAGTTAAATCAACTTTAATCAGTGTAGATCACTGGTCATCAAGATCCCTTTTTAGTGAAAATGCAAGCCGATCTACCTCTCAGGTATTCATTTTGTTACATGATTTAGGAAATGTAAGCCTATGCAAGGAGGTTTGTGCAGTAGGCTAAAGGCCCAATATTTTATCACCGCATATTGGCTTTGCTTGAATTGCCCTGCATTGCAATGCATTGTTGTTTCGGACAATTTTTGGTATGTTTTGGTATGATCACACCGGTAATAGATCCATAGATGTATTACTTGTGAGGCACAGCTGAGTGAGAACATTTAAATAATTGCTTTATATTTGTATTTTTCTGGGCTGGTGGTGCCTGCATCTAATAGTGCGACTCGAGTTTCTCAATCAGCTGAAAGACATGTCCCTTTCTGGTCAGTCTCAGCGGAGGGAGAGCGCAGTCTCTCATTATCCCTCCGCTCTCTCTTTCCTCCACTGATACTGACCAGAAAGGAACATG